>NC_044002.1:21284899-21584899 GCF_902150065.1 Myripristis murdjan | reverse complement strand
GCAGTCACCAGCAGCAGCAGCAGCATCCCATGCCTTCACCTGCTCCGGGATAGACAGACAGGCACACACACACACGCAGGCAGTCAGGCAGACAGGCAGACAGTCATACACACAGAGACACAGCCAGACAGGAAGGTGGAAGACGCGTTCAGGGACCGGGGCAGGCGGAAGGGACGATGCTGGAAAACGGGGGGAAGGTGTTCAAAGAGGGGCTGCTGGAGAAGCGCAGCGACGGGCTGCTGCAGCTCTGGAAGAAGAAGCACTGCGTCCTGACCGAGGACGGCGTGCTGCTGCTGCCGCCCAAGCAGCACGACCACCCGCAGCACCACCAGCTGCACCACGGCGGCGGCGGCGGAGGGGACACCGGCAAAGTCAAGGAGCTGCACTTCGCCAACATGAAAACGGTGGACTGCGTGGAGCGGAAAGGCAAGTACGTGTACTTCACGGTGGTCATGACGGAGGGGAAGGAGATCGACTTCAGGTGCCCGCAGGACGAGGGCTGGAACGCGGAGATCACCCTGCAGATGGTCCAGTACAAGAACCGGCAGGCGATCCTGGCCGTCAAGTCCACCCGGCAGAAGCAGCAGCTGCTCGTCGTGCAGATCCCCGGCCAGAAGATGGCCCGCAGCTCGCCAAACGTTGCGTGACCTGCAGCCAGCCCTGGACACCCATTCGCCATTTGCGGTAAGACAGAAAAAGACAGAGGGGGAGACGGGCGAGAGAGAGGGAGATAACCCCCACGGTGGCTCCCCAAGTCCGGCCGGGGACCACCAGGGGAACCCCGGTGAAACGCCGACTGGCTGGATTTTTCTGTTTTTCCTCCCGGGATTACACACACAGTGGATGTTTCGATCATAGATCTCTCCTCTCCGCGCATGAATCAAACACCAACGGCGATTTAATCAGAAAAATATGGCTTTTTATTTGAAAAGTTTGGAGGCTCCTCCTTGGTATGGGTCTGTTTACAGCCATCACACACACATACACACACGGAGGTGACGACCCTCCCCAGGAAAATGTGCTTGGATCCACATTTCCCTGGCTGTGATACTCGATCCATCCAAGGGGCTTCTCCTCCGCTCACCCCTCAAAACACCGCGTTACGCACGGCGATGTAAATCCCGTAAATAACGCAGGCAGATTACCATGTTATTATCGCTGAAATGGCGCATATGTGTGTTCATGTGATCTCCAGGTGCGTTAGAAATGCGTTTATTTGGCTGTTTCAGTGTTTCGACCCATGCAGGCGCACAGGGTGACAGTGAAACATTTGGAAACTGATGGCATTCACGCTCCAGTGGATTAAAATTACGCACCAAAGCGCATAAAGTGATGGGGGGAAAACATGAAACGCAGTCAGGTGGATCTCCCATCTCTCTCTCTCTCTCTCTCTCTCTCTCTCTCTCTCTCTCTCTCTCTCTCTTATTTCAGCCCTCATGGCTCTGTCTCCTAACAATATGGGATTTCATGTAGTCTTAGTGTGCAGTGTGTGTGTGTGTGTGTGTGTGTGTGTGTGTGTGTGTGTGTGTGTGTGTGTGTGTGTGCAGGTTTGTCAGTCCATCCAAACGCTACAAAAGCTGATTTCAACACAATGTCACCCAGAGAGGGGTGACTAATCGGTGAAATCAGCTTGAAATCAGTGCTTGGTTGGGGTGAAAATCAGATCATACCCACACACACACACACACACACACACACATACACACACACACACACACACACACACACACACACACACACACACACAGTACATGATTAGAGACTCTGGCTGTAAATTTTAGGAAGCAACATGAGCTGTGATTCTCAGGTCACATCAAACCTCACCTCACTCAGAGGCATCAGATTTTGGAGTTCATTAATGATTATTTGGTCAATAGTAATGATAAATTAGACTTACATCACCAGGTTTGAAGGGTACACATGTCCCGAAACCTCCCCTGACATGATATTTTAAAGCCTGATTATAATGATTTCTTATAGAAAAGTGCTGTATAAATTCAGAAGAAAATCAAAAATCATACCTTTCTCTCAATCTTTATGATGAATTATGGACACAACACAGCTCCATGTTGGCTGCCTCTATCCCCTTAGTGTGTCAGTGTGATTGCCATGTGTATCTGAATGTGTGTGTGTATGTGTGTGTGTGGGTGTGTGTTGAACCCTTTGCCCCCTCCATCCCCATGCTGTTACGTCCCAGCAGGATTCGAGGGACTGCAGGTTCCCGTCATTCTCCAGCCCTTTCTAATTGATTGCGTCCGCAGGTTAATCGGACATTCAGCCGGAGGGATCGATGCTGAACCGGGACCCTCGCCTCGCCTCGCCCCCCCCGCCCTGCCCCCCCTGCCGCTCCACACCCGAGCTCCATTCTCCAGGAAAACACCTCTTCCATTTAGTGGTTTCCAGAGACCAGCACCCCCCCACCACCTTCCTCCTCCTCCTCCTCTTCGTCCTCCTCCTCCTTTTCCAATATCGAGACTTACTTCAGAAAAGACTGATGGACAAAGCATGTGAGAAAACAACTGTATTCTACCGTGCGATAGTATACCCCCTTATTTATTAGATGTGTATATATATTTTCTATGAAGATGTTATTGTCATTGATGAATGTGCCGTGTGGTTGTTGCCGGAGCGGAAACTGGAAACACCCGCGCTTGTAGGTGCAAACGGCTTACGTTACAAACAAGCTCCCCGTTGGAAATAAGCCTTCACATGTAGTTATCTTAGTAGGATGGTTGCTGTCTTTTGCAGATGATTGCCATATAGATGACCATACTCATTGTTTTTTTTTTTCTGCCCATGTTTTTGTTCTTCGATTGAACCAAAGACCCATACATCCATTTCTCTATAGTGGTATACGCATATATATATATATGATGAGGTACCTGTTTGACCTGTACATTCTTAATTTGATGCTTGATCTATTAACAGCCGCAGTTTTTTTTTTTTTTTTTAATATATATTGTATATATAATCCACGCGCCCACAGCTGCAGTAACTATCTTACTGGGTTGCCAACATGGCTGTACAGGCTGTTTCTCTGGCTGTTTGTGAGTCTTAAATCTGTGAGGTGGCTCTAGCTGTGGCTCTCGGTTCCAGGTTTTGGTCTCATGCCGCTTGGAGTTTAAGTTACACAGACATTTCCTGTGGGCGGAGCCGCTCCAGAGGCAGAAGTGATCCTATTGGTTGAGTTGAACCCCACAGTGGGCGGGGCGTTTTTTTTTTTTTCTTTCTTTCTTTCTTTCTTTTGGCTAAGTAACAGTAAACCTGAAACCGACTGAAAAAGAGAAAGAGGTAAGAGAGGAATGAGCTGATGATGTGAAGCCCAGTGGGATGTTTTCATCAGGGAAAGAGGCAGGTGAGCTGTAAAAATGATCCAGGTGAGCTAGTGAGGCTAGCTGACCTTTCAAATTCAAACTAGGTAGACTAACCTGTAGCGATCAAGGTAAGCTAGTCATAAAAAATACAGGCTAGTGGTAGAAATGATTCACATTTGCTAGTTAGCCTAGCTGTCCTTTCAAATTCAAACTAGTGACACAAGCCTACAGCGTGCAAGGTAAATTAATTAGGTAATTAACGAGCCTGCTAACTTTCCAGCATCACAAATGCCATAATCATGAATGAATATTTAAAAAAAAGATGTATTTTTATCTATATTTTGACCATTTCTTTCAATTTCAAGTTTGCCGTTCAGCTTGTGCGAAACAAAGTTTATTTGGCTCCGCTCACTTCAGGTTCAGCTCAGCTAAAATGAAATGTTTGTAGCTGAAAACTAAAGCTTCAATCTGTTAAGTGAATAAGGAATAAATTCGCCGTGTTTCATACTGAAAAACTGAACGGACGCCAAGTGAAGGCAACATGACTGACGGCCTCCGAAGGCGGTGACACACGGGGCCCAAGACGTGGCCTCGGGACGTCTCCGGTGTCCACGGAGGGGACGCCCTGCGGTCAGGAAACGCTTCCCAAACCGTGGCTCACGTCAGCGGCTGATTTGTGGGAGCGCGTCCCGCCTCGGCCGCCCGGTGTCTGACCGCCGGGCCGACACATGCCTCCATGTTGTTGTCATCTCCCACACGGGGTAATAGCTGTGCCCTTTATCTAATGCAACTGGTGTGATTGCTTCTCTGACATGCCTTCCTGTTGCCATCATCACACACACACACACACACACACACACACAGTTATAGCTGTGCCCTTTACAGCCACCGTCCAATTTCTTATTTCAATGTGTGAGATCTATTTTCATACCTCTGAAAAAAAAAAATACATTCCATTTAAAAAAAAAAAAAAAACAAGAACTGCGTCTCGTGCTTTTTCTTTCCTGTGTTTTTTTGTTTTTGTTTTTGTGCTCAGTGGTTGTTGATAGGCAGGGGCGCCGCGGTTCAACAGGGACGTTTTAAGTGACCTGTTTAACTCGCTGCAACCCTGTCGGTCTCAGCCCTTTCATGCTTTACAGCCGCTGAACCTTTCACCCCCGTTTCCTGGTCTAAAAGTAGCAGCCATGTGCAGAATAGGGTTTCACTGCCAGTTGCTGCCTCGGAGATAAGCTGCCTCTGTGTAATGTCAAACGCATACACATCTCCGGCCACCCCACACCACCGCCCCCTCCTAAAAAAAAAACGGAGTTAATTCAATTAAAGTTAATTCAATTAAAGCCACGTGGAGCCACATGCAGATGACGCCATGGTTTTTGACACATCCGCATGCCAGAGGAGTTCGCTGCAGCTCGAGGGGGGGGGGGGGACGTCGCTGTATCGGGGGAAGCAGTTGTCCTCGCTCCATCTCTGTGAAGACTGAAGTCAGGGGCTCCACAGATACAGCCTGACACGACAGTCGCCTACAAACCCGGTCCTTAAATACTCCCTGGTCTTCTTTTCTGTCCTGCAACGAGATCCGAAAACGCTGCGGTGCAATCAGATCCACACCGGATATACATTTACATTTCTGGCATTTAGCAGAGGCTTGAGGGTGACTCTGAATGTGAAGGGCTTTATTGAGCTGTCTTGTGTTTTCATTGTGCACGGTGCTGTTTTGTCCATTTTTAGCAGAATTACCCACGTTCCTAGATGTGAAATTGCACGACTGTCTACCTCACACAGCTGCAGCCTCCGTGACAGATTCCGCTTGTTTGTTTTTCTTTGTGCGATTTCTCTGACAAAAAAACGGCGTGAAAATGCGACGCTGTGCGGCAGCCAACTTGGAAGTCCCGGATGCTCCCACCAGCACATGAACACAGCGCACCAGTAATGGCTGGAAAGGCATAATTGGCTGGTGGCAGAAGTCCCATAACCAAATCATCACCAAAATCTGTCCAGCTGGTCCTCGGGCCAAGGTTGAGCTGTCCTCCAGATTTTCATCCAACGCAGTCCAGAACTTTCTGAGCTAACTCGCAAACAAACTCACAAGACAGGCGGGTGAAATGTACAGAAAGCCTCCTTCTGACTTCTGCTGCACGTGCATATTTCACTGAATTCAATGCAAAAAAAAAAAAAAAAGGCAAAATCTCTAACTTGCAAGTCATTTAAATTCTAGTTTTTCTTGAAAATGAAATCTGCCATTGGGATTAAATAATGTATTCCTGTTTCCTGTGCAGTTTCACTCATCTCAGGATTTTTCTCTGGGTAAAAATACGTATTAATATGTTGAAACAAGGCAGAATAAGGCAGATCAGCCCATCAGGATCAAGAAAATGACAATTATGTGAAGATTATTCTGGAGACAAGTTGATTAGTGTTGGAAACAGGTGGGATTATCTCATCACAATGGCTGATTTTTTACCTTCTTTGAACAAAAAAAGGATTTTAATGCTGAATATGACGCAATTTTTGCAGTGTGTAGTAATACAGGTGTTTAGTTAGCAGAGAGTTAGGAGGAGAAAAGACAGAAGACACACCTCTTCCTCTGACAAAACAAAGAAATGAGCTCATTTCTGTGTTGGTGGCCTGTTCAGATTGTGCTGTCAAAGTGTGTGTGTGTGTGTGTGTGTGTGTTGGGGGGGGGCATCAGGGGGTAAGACGTGATAACATTACAGTATTTCCTGTTGTTGTCACGCCTCCAACATGGTGGTGTGTCTCTTTCAGCCGCTGCCAGCTGCTCTCCAAACATTACATAACAGGCGTCTGTGGCTCCTCCTCGGCTTCAAGGTTTATCGCCTGCTGCTTATTCCTATCAGCGTCCCTTTGATCAACAGGAACCACGAACTTGTGATACTGAGTGTATGAGACCATGAGGCACGGTTCTCACACTCAACCTGGACATCAAATTCAAGGACTTTCCAATGATTCTCAAGCTGCAAGAGACGACTCGAGTCAGAATTAGATGTTACTGAGGCCTCTTTATTTTATTTTTATTTACTCATTATCTCCTCAAGGCAAGAAACGGTGGAGAAATCATTGATTTTGAAAACTATGCTGCTGTGTCGACACAAAATTTCCACCGCAGGGTTTTCCTCAGGAAGTGAAGTATCGAGAAAAGACAGATGATCATAATGATTCTCTGCTACACTTTAATAAAAGAAAATCAAGAACTATGAAAGCCATCCGTTCATTTCCAAAAGCTTTTAAGGCCCCATTTGATTTTTTTTCTTCTTCAAATCTACAAACCCTTCAGGATTTTCAGTGTCTATGCAAACCATGATAAAGCACTGGGAGAAAGTTTCTACTTTAGATTTGATTGGGGGTCGCTTATATCACCAACACCATTTTCATTATTTTTTTCACCCTGAACAGTTTCATTCCAAGAAGAAATATCTGGTATTTGACACCCACTATCCCATTTTATAGTAGCTGGCATGAAAGGTAAGCACCTTGTTGTATTGTTGTTGTATTGAAGACACTTCCTTACAACTTCTCATTTTCAGAACCATTCATGTTTTTCTAATCTTGCTTTCAAGTAGCAAAATGTTTCCATTTCCATCAATGCCACATCCCTCCTCCCTCCCCAACTCTGATCAGTAGTAACACACACGCAGTAGAGTTAATATCTCTGGTCCAGAATCAGTAATAAAGAACACAACCAGAAGTGGGTGTGTCCGTGTCCACCAACTTGGCAGGATCACACCGAGCGAGACGACACCTCACAAGGCCCGCTTTGGAGAAACTGGAAAAAAGTGGGTGTGGCCTTGGATGGAGTGGGCGTGGTCCAATCTGTATTTTAAATGAAAATGCTGTTCCTTGGCCCAGGACAAACTGTGTGTCAAAATTTTGAGTTGTTGCGTCTCCGTGGTCCATTTCAGAATACTGCAAAACAATCCTTATCTTATCAAGGCATTTGGTCTCATATTCAGTGTTAAAAAATATAATTTTTTCCAAACAAGTGAAGAAATCTGCCAGTGGTAGGAGATAATCCGACTTTCTTGAATCAAGTGTCATTTTCTTGATGCTGCTAGGCTGATCTGCCTTATTTTATACTTTCCAGAAAGAAATAAAATCCTGAAACAAGTGGAAAATGCATTGGAACCAAGTGGGATTATCTCATCCCACTAGCGGGGTTTTTGGGGAAAAATAAGATTTCACACTGAACATGAGACTAAATGCCTTTTTACATTACATGCCTTTTTGTGATATGCCGTGCCCACCACCACACCCCCTTTTTGGCCAAGGAGTGTGAAAACTTAGCCATTTCCTCCTTGGCCCATGACTAACCTTTCCCCCAGTTTTGGTGGAAATTGGAGCGTCTGTTTGGAAGCTCTGCCAGTGTGTGATGAATGGACCCCACCTCACTTCTAATCTGATCAGGTGATCGATTAAACCCGTCTGTCGTGAGCAGGGGTTTGAAACAGGCAGCACCAGAGTCTTCACAAACCACCCTGATTGGTTGATGGCAGCTTCTCTGGGCGCCTGGATGGATGGATGGCGGCGGCGGCCAGCTCACTTCATTTGGGAGCGACGTCCAGTCCAGGCACCAGGAGCTCAGCCGCGATGAGGTTATGCTGAGCGACAAGTCTCTCTCTCTCTCTCTCTCTCTCTCTGTCTCCCACTCACACACACACACACACACACTCACACACTCACATACTGTACTGCAGTGGGTGGCACAAATGCTTCTCCTGGCTTATCTCTCCCTTCCCGGTGGCATCTCACACGGTAGCTGTCAGGCTCAAACCTGGTAACGTCCCACCGCTTTGCTCCTGCAGCCGCCAATGCCCTGATTTTCATAAGCCTGGAACAACCGTCACTTGACACAAAGCCACGGTTACATGGTTATTTATTTATTTCGTCTTCTGGGAGCTCGAGCGAGTCCGAATTACAGGAACATTATGTCTCCATCAACTGAAAAAGTGGCACCCGCTCTGACAAAATGATTGACAGGCACAGAATAAACACAAATGTCAGTTTTTAAAGGGTAATTAGTGACTTACGTCCTCGCTTGACAAGACAGTAACGCCTCTCCAGGCTGCGTCCTCTGTATTTTGGAGAGGCTGAATGCTGAAATTAAGGTTGTTTTTCCTCTGAAATAATGGATACGCAGAGTTTTGGAGAAGAACTATTCAAAAATTCCCTTTAGAGGAGAACTAATCTGCAGCACGGAGCGGTTCTTTCTTACTGACGACGCCTCAGATCTTCACTCTTATTATAGTCGACTGTGGTGAGGGAACCTGGCCGAGGCATTGATAAATCGTTAGGCTTTCTCTCTAAAAAAAAAAAAAAAAAAAAGCATTAATGTTGATTTTTATGATGCTGAATTCATGCGCTCAGCTACCCCAAGACATTTCCAACCAATCAATAACCTTTCAAGGGTCCATTTTATGTGATTCAGCTGGATGACCACTGCAGCACAGTGGAATGCCTCGGAGGCGTATTGATCCATAAACTGATTAGCAGTGATTTTACCTGTCGGTCCAATGAGTTAGTGTGCTGTGACGCATATTCTAGCATTTCATGATGGTGCTAAGCTGTCCTGCTCCTTCAGATAAACATACAGAGTGTGCTTAAAGTGCCAATGTAAAGGGTAAAGCGACAGCTCTCACCTTGTAACCACTGCAAAAAGGGAATTCAGACCCTTCGTGCTCGCTCCGCTTGTGTAAAAGTTGGACTACAACTCAGCAGCAACTTTTGAAACATGTTAGAAAATCAATAAATTCACATTTCAAAACAATATGAAGTATGTTGTTAATTCTAAGATGCTAAAATGCAAGACCATCGCGTCAAAACTGGACTCTGACAAGCGTAAGACATTTGTGGGTGCAGTCACAGCACCAAAGCCTCTCTGATCATGTTAAATTTAACTGAAAATTTAACTTAAAATGTGATATAAACGTGATACTAGTCCACATAGTGACTCCTCCAGGCTGCAAAATGGCTCTCAAAACAACACCTTTAGCAAAGAAATGAACACAAACCAATTGGATTATGTCAAAATAACAAACAACAAGCCCCGGTACCCATTTTTTGAGGGAGTTAAATGTCTCCTTTCTTGTCAATTTCCTGTTTGAATTGGAAAGTAGATCCGGCAGTTAGCATCTACATGTAATTTATGTATGCACTAGGAAGCAATTTCCTATAAATTTGACTGACTTCTATTCAGCAGGCGCTCTCATTTCACAGGCATGTAGTGTGGTAATATTTTACATAATTGTACACAAGAAAGATGACTATCCTTCCCTGATGCATTTAAATGAACAAGGGTTTTTAGGTGTGAGATATCTTACTTACATCTGATTATCTTTGTTAGTATGCTCCAGTAAACAAATACCATGTGCTGAACAGCTTAAATGTTTAAAGTGTTAAAAATGTTTGTCACTTAGAAAAAGTGGATCAAAAAACCTACTTGGTGTGACCTATTTCCATATGCAAGATAGAATATGTCCCATAATGCACCTCTAGGTGTGCTTGATTTGTTGCTTTAATGTTATTAATGGTGTTCACTGCAAAAAACATCCACTTTAGGGAGTCACTTAGTCTCATATTTAGTGTTAAAAATCTTGTTTTTCTTCAAACAAGGTGAGAAATCTGCCAGGTGGATGAGATAATCCAGCTTGTTTACAGAATTTTCAGGAATTAAGTGTCATTTTCTTGATCCCAGTGGGCTAATCTGCATTATTCTGCCTTGTTTCAACAGATTTAGACTTGTTACAATAAAAATAATCCCGAAACAAGTGAAACTGCACTGGAAACAGATGGGATTATCTTATCGCACTGGTAGATTTTTTCCCTTGTTTTCCCCCAAACTACTGAATATTAGTGTGAAGTGACTCATTAAGATGAAGTTTGTTTGTTTTTCACAGTGTATTTATACCCTGCTTTGTAGAACACTTCAGGTGGTGTTCGTGTGCAGGCAGCTGTGTGTGTGTGCGACTCGTATCAAGCCACATCACAGCCACGTCTCCAGTCTCATCACAGCATCACAGATCACTTAACAGCTGTGGATGTGGCATTTGTATTTTTTTTTTTTTTCCTTTCAGGTTCCTCGCTTATTCAAAATTACTGGCAAAAAAAAAAAAAAAAAAGATAGCAGGTAAAGGAAGAAAGGCCCATTATTGCGGGACATCTGGTGCGGGCCCGACTCCACCGGCTTTGTGAGACGGAGAAACAGCTCATCAGCACGTTGAATGGAGAGCAGATTGTTCACACGCTCCCTGTTTTGTTTTCTCCCGACTGTGTAGGTAGAAGATAGATAGGTGCAAGATTGCTTCATAGTGCTTTATTCAGGCTCTTGGCATGGACGCGCAGAGAGTGAAAGCCTCGGCGTGTTTGCGCCTTATCGCTGCCTTTTGTGTGGATTTATGATACAGGTGGGATACCGGCGAGAGCTGCGCTGAGTGACTTTTTCTCTCTCGCTCTCTCATTTGAACGGTGTAATTTTCCGAGTTGTGTGGGAGAGGATTATGTCCAGCAGAGCATTAGTAATCCCAGAACTTCAGATCTTCATTCCAACTCCATTATTCAGCATTAATAAACCATTACACTTTATGTAATTAGCCATTAGCAAGCTGTGCAGTGCGGTATAGGGAGACAGTACAGTGCAATAAAAAAAGAAAAAAAAAATACTTTGCCATCTGTTTGGTTGTACATAAACTGTGGGTTTTATTTTTCTATGTAAATGGGCCCAAATGGTGTTGCACTCTGAGGAGAAACAGGGGAAAATGAGAAAGGCATGCTGGCTTCTTGACAAAATGCAACTTTTTCTGCTTTTGCCAAATATGTGTTTGTGTGTGTGTGTGTGTGTGTGTGTGTGTGTGTGTGAGGGCTGCAGACTACTTACTTACTTACACAAACTTTTCTCTAAAGCGATGCGGCTCCAGGGGCAGAAATAATCTCAGTCTGGTTCAGTAAATAACTTCAAATTCAACTTAAAATGGGATTTGAATTAACACGGTGGAGAAACATCCAAATCCACAACTCTGTACTTGTGTCTCTCCAAAAAAAAAAAAAAAACAGCTCCTGTAATAACACGTTTAGCACATAAATGAGCACAAACACAATGTATTTTAATAATATAATAGATAACAAAACCCGGTACCCATTTTTTTGAGGAAATTTAACGTCTCTTTTCTTGTAATTTTCCTGTTTGAATTGGAAAGTAGATCCGGCAGTTAGCATCTGCAGGTAATTTACACATAGTAACCTTGCACCTAGCAGAAATGACACACACACACACACACACACACACACAGATACAAAGGGTACTGGGACTTTTTGATACTGGTATAATCCCCTTTCTTCCCATTTGTTTATGTGCTAAAAGTGTAATGTTGGGATCTGTTTTGCCGCTATGGAAGTGAATGCAGACACCATGGAAACCGAATGGGAGCAGAAAAGAAAGAAAATGGTGATTGTTGTTAGTTGTTAAGTTGGCAACAAACGTCAGTAAAGTCCTTAAATCTGCCTGTAAAGTTCGTCCCAAGTCGGTTTTATATGAAGTTTCCAGAAATTAACTCGCTTTCAATTTCTTTCTTTTGGCGAAGACACAAATCCAGTGTTGTGTATTAGCGGCCCAGAGGAGCTAATGAGGATATTTCACCACCATGCAGACTCACATCACACCCACAGAACACAAACCAGCACCAGCAAAGCTCAGTTTGCTGAAAGTAATAAAAATGGTGTAATTATTACTTTTTTTTGTTGTTGTTTAAAAGCCTGACAAACTAAAACCATGCAGCAAACAAACTGGTTGCCCGTAGCAACAGTCAGTGACTTTTAGTGACAATTACCCAGGCATAGCGACGACTGACCAATCAGAACAGAGTTGTTTAACGTGGTTAGCAAAGTGCTTTACTTTCCAAGATTTAAAAAAAAAAAAAGAAAAAAGAAAAAACAACTCACATTCGTGTTTGAACAAAAAGTCAGCGCACATAAGTCGACGCTTCTTTTTCATTTAAATTAGTTTGGCTGCTGGCTGACTCACTTTCTCCACCGGGGAGATTATTTCTGCCTCTGAGAAATGTTTGTGTAACGGTGAGAGCCCCGGCGGCTGTGTGGGCGTGTGTGTGTGTGTGTGTGTGTGTGTACTACAGGCTGTTTCAGGAGTGTCTTCAGATCTGCCGCTCCGAAATCTCCCTGATCTTTGACCCTCTCACTACACACCGGGCCCGGGCCTGGACCACCTCCCTCTGCCCACACACACACACGCACACACACAAACACACACACACACACACACACACGCTCCAGCACCTGTTGCCAAAACAGCCAGCAGCGGCGGTGCTGGTCAGCTGGCTGAGCCGCCGCCAGAGATTAGGGCAGGAAGTTGTTGATAAGAGCAGAAAGTGTCACCTTGGTTTCCACGCTGAGGCTGACAGCTCTGTACAAGCCAGACCGAGCCGGGAGATAAAGCCCGACTCCGCCGGCCCGCTCGCTGTTTGCTCACCAGTTTGTTGCTGTACAGAATATCATCTCGACAGGAAACAGGAATCCTTCGTTTTTAACTCCCACCTTGTTGTTCTCAGTTGGACGCGGTGAAAAATGAAACTGCACCCAAAAAGCTCCACTGGTGTCATTTTAATGGGCCCTTAATTAATTCCTGAAACAGTGAACCAAGAGATATCAATTCCTCCTTAGTCGTGATATATTTTATAATATTTTTCTAAATTACCCCAGAAATACTGCTCAATTTTTAATTTATTTAACCTTTATTTAACCAGGCAGATCACTAAATCATAAAAGCCTGAATTTACACGTTCAATTTATTTTGCTATTTTTTGCAGTACAAGTTTAACTAACCCTGAATTGCTATATTATTTTTTTTTGTTTTTAAATTTTTTTTTCCATTTTGCCTTTTTTTAGATATATATTTTTGGGGGCATGTTTGCATTTTTTTCTTTTTTTTTGGATATATTTTTGTGGGCCATTTCTGCTTTTTTGAAGGTATATTTTTGGGGGGCTTATTTTCTTTTTTCTTTTTTTTAGATATATTTTGTAGGGCAGTTCTTTTTTAAATTTAGATGAGTTTTGGGGCATTTGTCCTTTTTTTAAAAAAAAAAATATATTTTTGAGATTTTTTTTTTTTTTAGATAAATCTTGTGGGTATTTCTTCTTGTTTTTAGATATAGTTTTGTGTGGCATTTCTGCTTTATTTTTTGATAGTGACAGTAGAGAAACAAGTCAAATTACAGCTGCCTTAATGATCCAGGTTTGTATTTTTTTTTTTTTTTTTTTTAAGTATCCAAGTTAGACACATGGTAGTGTTGCACAGGGTTAAAATCTGTGAAATGTATACATCTCACTGAACATCACTGGTTGACATCAGTCTTCTGCATAACAGTCTCAGATTTTGGAGTTTGTCAGGGTGAGTCGCGTGTGGCTCAGCTTCCCCGCTTATGATCCTGGAAGATGATCTGGATGATCTGGATGAAAGCGGAGCGTAATCGCATACCAAATGTCAAATTTCACTTGCAAAACGGTTGTGGTTTTTGCATGAAATCCCCGGGCTGTGTGCGAGACTTGAAGCGAGCACAGCGCAGGTACAGAAGAGAGAGAGAGAGAGAGAAAAAAATAAAATAAAAAAAAAAAAGACAGAAAAAAAAAGGAGTCAGACTCATTTTTTCTCTCCTTGATTTTCCTTTGTTGTCAGCAGTTAGGAAAACGTCAAGTCAGCAAACCAGGAAACCAAACAGGTATTTATGGAGATCTGCCTGTCCTCTCTGCCTTCAACACCAGGATCTAAATCTGCTGTCTGTCTGTGATACACACACACACACACACACACACACACACTATCCTGTCCCCTATCCATATGAGTATGCAGGTGGTGTTTGCTCTAGACTCCTGAATACAAAGATACACACACAAATGCACTCCTGTTCAAATGCATGCAGGCACGTAGGAAGGGCAACACTGACACACACACACACATACGCACACGCACACACACCCCCACACACACACAGGTGACACAGTGTTTGCCAGTGATAACAGCAGCCGGGCAGTTGAGCGAACTCGACCTTCCTCCTTGCTCCCTCAAGGTCACTGATAGGCCGGCCGGGGCTCAGCCAATCGCCGACCTCCCTCTGTTTGCGAGAAAGAGCTTCTTCCTCCTTTGCGTGCGATAACGCCGTCTTCAAAACCCGGGCCTGTCTTCGGCTGGGAGCCGCGGTGGCAGTTCAAAACAATGCAAATGGAGACTGCGCGCCACTTTGCAGGCAAATTGATCTCAGGGAGGCGTTGAATAGTTAACCGCGACCGGTTTGGCAACAAAACGGAGTCTTTGTTCATTTATCTCCTCCAACAAACTGAAGATGTTGTTTTTGTTTTGTTTTTTTCCTAGCGAGCGCCAGATGGTGCAAAAGAAATGAATAAAATGAATGAATCATAAGAGCGATCCACGATTTCTCTAAGCGGCTGACATTTGGAGATGTAAAAATGCGAGCCGTTCCCCGAACGCCGGGAGGGTCACAAAGCAATTACACACAAAGCCACTCAATCAAGTGATCCCCTGACACTCAGGTTCTCCTCTCTTGATCCTCAGGAGCAGCTGCAGCTCATCCTCCAGCCCGGCCCGGGTTCAAACGTGTTGTGACTGCAGACGCCTGCCCTTCTGAAGTGTCTTTGAGCAAGACGCTGCATCCCTCTCAGCCCGCTGTGAAAGGACAAGCCAAAAGACATATTTTCTCCCTGGAATGACAGAGTGTTAGACTTAAAAAAAAAAAATACAGCAAAAAGAGATCTGCGGGAGTGCCGACAAGGCTCATCCTCACAAAAACCTCTCTGAGCGCTGGTAACGCACTCCGAGCAGCAGTCAGAAAGCAGCTTATTTTAGCACAGGGCCATTGTCGTTGTTTCCTAAAATGACTCTTGGATCTGTCAGCACGCCGACTGAGAGTAATGGTTAGGTCTGAGGAGAGGACACAGCAGGCAGGGAGAAATCGTTTACTCCGGCGTGAAAAATTGCACGATCGGAGGCAGGAGTTGTGGATGAGAGGAGAGGAGAGGAGAGAGGAAAGGAGAGGAGAGGAGAGGAAAGGAGAGGAGAGGAGAGATCGCTCAGCCACAGTCGTATTCAGTCTCTCTTCACTTCCCTGGTGACTGATTCAGTTTGAGCCTCTGGCCTGTTCCTTTGAATATGAAGCACACACTCAGTGGCCACTTTATTAGGTCCACCTGCACAATCTAATCCACTTTAATCCAATCTAATCCAACTGTTGTGCCATAAAGTTTCCTTCTTTGCTGCCTATAATGCTCAGCTTTTCTTTCTGTCACGGTAACAGAGGTGTTCATTCACTTCTATGTTTGGCATTGAGCTCATAGTTAGTGCTGCTGCTGGACTGGACCGCATTTTATTGGGAGGTGTTTCCACTATTCTGTCCCCCTTTATGTATATAAGTACGCGAGGACAAAAAATTGGAAACACCGCTCAATATAATGCAGTCCAGAACAAGACCTCTGCAAATTATATGTTTCTAAATAAAGCTTCTAAATGTATAATAAGCAAAATAAGAAGTTTCTGTGATACATTGATACATTAATTAATAATAATAATAATAATAAAATAATAATAAATTTAATTTATAACGCACTTTAAAAAAAATAAATGATCTCAAAGTGCAACAGTTACAATAGAAGAATAAAAAGTAAAAGAATACAAGGTATTCATGATAAATGACGCTAAATTGAGTAGAGTCAGTCGGGAGTAAAGATGAAACCAGCAGGCTAGTTGATGCGTTTTGTTACTTTAGCAAACATGCTGTAAAAAAAAAGCAGACGGTTGACATGGAATGTAAAATTTTTCAAGAAAGACGGAAAGAGCAGTTCTTTTCTTCTAAACCTGCACGCTTTATATTTATTTATATGAATCTCGAAGTCAGTGATTGTGGATTCTGGTGTTTAAAAATCGACAAATCCAACAAAGATCTCCCGTCTCCGCTCTGCTTCTGTGTGTTCGAGCGCGGCCTCGGCTCTGTAAACGGGGAACAAACACGGCGCTCGGGCCACGCCACGCTATTCCGGCCAATCGGCGGCAGGGGGCGACGGTGCTCGTGCACGGGGCGGCGGGGCGGGGCGGCGAGGCGGGCGGGGCTAAATCAGGCTGTTGATTTCGAATCCCAGCAGGCTTCTTCTCCAGAATCGCTGACTTCACCTTTGCGAGCTGCAGCGTCACCGTCATCAGTATCAGCTCAGTTGAACACACTCCAGCTTTAAGCAAAATGGACGTGTGTGTGTGTGTGTGTGTGTGTGTGTGTGCGTCTGAGAGGGAGACAGAGACACGGTGAGATCATGTGGCGGCCTGTCCTTTTCCCGGCCGCCCCTCCTCGGTGACAACAGTAGCCGGGCTGACATTTCGCCACATCTGTATCAATACACAATCTTTGTCCTTGAGTGGCGGCGGCCGACCTGACATTTACCACGTAATCCTCTCCGATTGCCGCTAATCTCGGTTGCCTTTTCCCGGCAGAGCGTGCCTCTCCTTTTTGAATTTCCCCAGGATGAACGTCGACATTGTTCAGCCTCCTGGAATGTGAGCGAGCCGCGACGCACCGTGAGTCAGCAGCCGGGCCGCTGTAACAGTAGTACATCGGCTGCGGCTTATCATTGTATACAGGTACAATATGTGTGTGTTTGGTGTGTGTGTGTGTGTGTGTGTGTAATGAATACCGAGCCCCTCCTTGTGTCATTGTCGTGCGTCTGTTGCGGGGTAAACAACACGGAGATGGAAAATAGCTCCGGGAAAGATTCTCCTCCGGTTCCCTGTTGTACCTTTTTGTTGTTGTTGGCCTCCTTCATGGAAGAAATGTGATGTTACTCTAATAATACATGACATTTTCATATAAACAGACGTCCGCCTCGCTCTCCAGCACTGACTGGTACAGCGCCGTCGTGATCCAGCTCTGACTTGCTGCTCGTGATGGGTCCCGGCAGCTCGTAAAAAACAGTTTGTGGACTTGTAATTATCAGGTTCAGGTGCTTTTTTTTTTTTGGCATTTGTATATTGGTATTACAAGTTTTGATGTGTACATGTTTACAGTCTCTGAGCCTTTTGGCCTTAACCCCTTGAGACCCGCATTTTTTCTGCTGGGCAAAAAAAAAAAAATTTTTTTAACTGATTCTGATTCCTCTCCAACATAAAAACAAAGTGGAAAAAACACATTTTTGCTAACTCATGTTTTTAATAGTATTTTTTCATGTCCATTGCAATGGACATCAGACTTTGAAAAAATCCTGTAAATTAGCCATATGATGTATGTTCAAAATTACTTAAAATATTATCACTTGTAACCATTACAATTATGCAGACAGAAAATTTGTTTGGCCATCATGAACATAAATTTATATTTTTGATTGAAAATGGGCACTTACTCCTCCCTCTCTGCAGTCGCTCAGCTTGTCTTGTCCGATGTCTGTCCCTCTCTCAGAGCTCAAAGTCATAACATGAGTATGATTGGATAATCAGGATCCAACCAGTAACCAGCATTACTGACATCATTCAATTACCCAGAATTTATTGGTTTAGAGACAGAAATATGTCCATTCCAATGGACGCAGGGTCTGAAGGGGTTAACTCTTCAGCCCCGGTGTCAAGAAGGTCATTTCCAGGAAAAAAAAAAATCACAAAAAAATAAAACAGAAATGACCGAATTTTTGGTCTTAAAGGCAAAATATGTAAGATTTTACTAAAAAAAAAAATGTATAGACTCATGCAAAAATAATCTCTCTCCTTCATCACTTATGAGCCACTAGCAGTGTGTGTTGGTGTGTGTGTGGACTTTCTTATTTTGTTCTTCTGGGCGTCGGCCTTTGGGCAGCGGGTGTGTCGCTCCCGGCCAATCACAACACAGCACAGTGCCAGATTGACAGCATGACATCCAATAGGAAGCTACGAAAATTGCCCAAAAACACCGTGGAAAAAAAAAAAAAAAAAAACTCTGACTTTGAATGTTGTGTTTACAAACCCCAAAGACAAATCCTACTCATTCTGCCTTGAATTAATAAAATGGAAAATTCCAGTTAAGAAACTAGTCCTGTTATGGGAATATTTTAACGAAACAAAACAAAAAAATCTGACTGTAACACGCTTAAAACCAGCTAATGAGTAATAATAACAGAAATAGTTGAGCGAGTGAGAGATAATTAAAATGAGACAAAAATTTACATAATAAATTTATATAATAAAAACCAGACTAGACAGCAAGACAAAAAAAAAAATTATATTGTGTGCTTACAAAACTAACTAAAACAAAAATAAAAATATACAGACAATATATTTGGTTTTAGTCTGTCAGTGTGGCCATATCTGTGGTACGTCTGCATGTGATGTTTGCATTATAATATCTACTCTGAACATCTTAAATTTTCCCTCAGACAAACATCCCCCATGTTGGAATAACAATGAAAAATAAAACAACACAAAATCTTAATATTTTTAATTAATAAAAACTAAATGGAAACAAGCAAACCCACTCTGGAAACTAAACGGAATTGAAAACAAAATTAAAAAAAAAAAAAAAAGGGAAGTAAAAATAAAAGCCGATGAAAATCCTAAAACTGTGGCTCCGCCCACATCGTTCAGAGGACAGAGCAGTGAAAAAAAAAACCTCTCTGTTCTTCCAGCAGGGGGCGTCGCTCAGCTCTCCACAGGGGGACAAATCAAATCTAAAGTCTGAGCGGAGGACGAGGGCCGAGGTTATTCAGGGACTGAGACTTGGCCCGATCCCAGAGTTTTTCCCCGAGCGGAGTCACGTCGGGTTTCACTCGTCATCTGATGAGCGTCCGTCTGGGAACAGAGGACACACACACACACACACACACACACACACACACACACGCAAACACCAGGCGACGGAGGTGTGTTTTCACAGGCTGATGCTGGTGTGTGTGTGTGTTCTCCTCAAGTGTTGAACCATAAAACCTGAGTGGAAAAAACTTTTCTCCGGGCTTTAATCCTCTTTAACGTCACAGACAACGCTCTGCAGGAGCTTCCTCTTTCATGATCAACTTTGCCTTTTCTTTTTCTCTCTTTTTCTTTCTTTCTTTCCCTCTGTAACTCAGAGAAAACTCCCCGAATCCCCACGTGACGCGACTTTCTGGAAAACACTAAAAACTCGGCGGTGTTTGATCCGAGTGTGTTTTGATGTGTGTGTGAGAGCAGAGGAGTGTGTTATCACTCTGAAGCCCAGCAGCCTGCGGCCCGGGCTTTTATTTTGGAAGGTTTTATCTCACCCTCTGGACAAAATTCTCATTATGTCTTTGTATTTTCTTTCTTTTCTTTTTTTTTTTGTAATTTTATGGCATTTGTAGGTATTTGTTCATTGAATTATGTTAATTATAATTAATTATAAATACAGTTATTTTTATTCTGCCTTGTGTCAACATATTTATGCCTGTTCTCAGAGGAAAAATCCTCAAAAAAGTTAAATTGCAGTGCACCTACCTGCCTCACAGTATGGTGAAGTGTTTGTTTATTTATTTATTTATTTATTTATTTATTTATTATTTATTTAAAATAAAATCTTTCTCTGTTATTGATGAAACCCATAGCCTGTGATCGGGCTTTTATTTTGAAAGGCGATATTCCACCCTTTGGACAAAATTCACTTAATTTCTTTGTATTTTTATTTATTTACTTTGTGTGTGTGTGTGTGTGTGTGTGTGTGTGTGTATTTTTGGTAATTTTCGGGCAATCTTCTGATAATTTAAGTGATTTTGCTCAGGTTTCAAAGTGTATGTATAGGAGTGTGTGTGTGTGTGTGTGTGTGTGTGTGTGTGTACATATTTCTATTCCACTTTGAGAGGCAAATGCAGGGATTTTTCATTTTTTTCCTCTGTGATTGACACATGATGATTCCTCTAGTCATGTTTTCTTTGTTTTTCCAGATCCAGGCGTTGCGCTCCTCTTCTCATTCATTCAGCTACAAACTGAGCTTCATTCATGAAACGTGAGTTTGTGTGGAAAACGCAGGAAAATGTATGCGCATGGAAGACTTTATCAAATGTTCACAATCTCCAGTTTTTTCCCTATGTCTCATACCTTCATCTTAACATGTCATTCAGTCTCATGTTAAGTCGTAAAATCTGATTTTTCTTTGAACGAGGTCTAAAATCTGCCGGTGGGAAGAGACGATGCCACCTGTTTCCAAAGTTCATCAACTCGTTTCCAGGATTTTCTTGAATCATTTTGTCTTGATCCCAGTCAGCTGATCTGCCTTGTTTCAACACATTTATTCTAAAAAATTCCTGAAATGTGAAATTGCAGTGGAAACAAGTGGAAAAATCAGGTTTCTTGCACCTTTCTACCTCAGAGTGTGTGTGAGGTGTGTGCTTGTGTTTTTTTTTGTTCAGTGTTATTGATGAAACACACACATGAAAACGCCTGAAAGCAGATGCTTGTGAATATTCGGCGCAATTTTTCAGATCAAATATAAATGTTTTGTAAGATAAGCGCACATCTGGAGAGTAACTAGTGGCTGTGAGGCGTGTGTGTGTGTGTGAGTGTGTGTGTGTGTGTGTGTGTGTGTTCTAGTCATGAGAGCTCTTTTCTTTCCAGCTGCTTTCTCATTCTGTTTTCCATCGCTGGATGTTCCTGTGTTTCTCTATTTTAGTCAGCAGCCTCTCTGCTTTCACAGAACGCCTCTCTTTACTTTCTGTTCTCCTCCTCCTCCTCCGCTCTGCCTCCCCTCTCTTATCTCTTTTCCTCCCTTCTTTTTTTCCCTCTATTTCTATTCTTTACCTCCTGTTATCTCTCCTCATGTCCTTTCCTTTTCTGTTTCCTTTTCCTCTCTTCTCATCAAAGCAGCTTCTTTCCTCCTCTCCTCTTTGCTTCCTCGTCTGATCTCCTTTCCTTTCTTCCTCCCTTGTTTCTCCTCCCCTTTCATCTCCCTCTCCCTCCTCTCCTCCCTCCTATCCTATTCCCTTTTCTCCCCCTCCTCAAAGCAATCCCTCTCATTTCCCTATCTCCCCTCATCGCCTCCTCCCCTCTTCTCTCCCCTCCTCCCTCATGTCCTTTCAGCTTTCCTCCTTCACTCGTCCCTCCCTCCCTTCCTTTCTCGCCCCCCCTCGTTATCTTTCAACTCGTCTTCTCTCCCCTCCCCTCCCCTCCCCTCCCCTCCCTCCCTCCTCTCCGTCCTACACCAGCGTCGCGGTGAAGGACAAAGATCTCATTCACGCCGCCTTGGGAAAATGTTTGTGACACTTCAGAGCGCTGACGGGCGCCCATGTGATGCCACCGAGGGGCTGCGACGGGACGGGAGAGAGAGAGAGAGAGAGAGAGGGAGAGAGAGAGAGAGAGAGAGAGAGGGAGGGTTGAGGGAGGTCGACATGTGGCACTGGGCGAGAGAGGATGAGGGAACAGTGGAAGAGAAAGAGAGAGAGGAGGATGCAGGAAAAGAGACAGAGGCTACTTTCAATGTCAGCCTGCCCTCGCTGTACATCCCTCTCTCTCTCTCTCTCTCTCTCTCTCTCTCTCTC
Source organism: Myripristis murdjan (assembly GCF_902150065.1). Lineage (NCBI taxonomy): Eukaryota > Metazoa > Chordata > Actinopteri > Holocentriformes > Holocentridae > Myripristis > Myripristis murdjan. Next base: position 21,563,069 of record NC_044002.1, on the reverse strand, counting down.
TCTCTCTCTAATCCACGACACTTCAGGCCTTCCTTGCTCAGTCGTTCTGCCCCTTCACCCTCCCATCCCTCTCTCTCTCTCCCCCTCATCACTTAACACCCCCCCTCTCCTCCTCCTGTGCAGGAACATCCATTTCTCTGGCAGGACTGATGGCCCTGTGTCACGTCTCTGAGGGTTTGGAGGCTGCAGAGCGCGATACGCTCACCCAAACCGGCGCTCGCTGTGAATTTAAATGCTAATTGTACCTGTGAGGAAAACCAGCCAGCCTCACTTAACCTGGACACACTCTGGTTTTGTTTTTTTTGGTTTGTTTTAGTTTGGTAACCAGCCATCTAGAGCCAGGAAGCTGATTTAGCAAAGCAGCCAGGTAACGCTCGGTAAAGATACACTCCAAAAAGCAGCTGCTGGTGAATTACTTTGCATTTCTGGGTTCATTTTATCATTTGGTGGTGTATTTTTCCTCAGGGATGACTGGCTAAACTTAAACCACATGATCATTCCTAGATACCAGCAGCGCAGCTACAGTTCAGTTTAATCCTTGAAAATTCATATGATTTCTTGCAAAAACATTAGAAAAAAGGTGATGAGCTAATCTGAAAAAATTGTAAGAAATTGGTAAAAAGTTACAAGAAAATGACTAAAACAATTATTTAAAAAATACTTAAAACTGCTACAAGAAAACTATTTATAATTATGTTAAATGACCAGAAAAAAATTAGAAAAAAAACTAAAAAAAAGTTTAAAAGTTAGTAAAATATTTAGAATTATGACAAATGACCAGAAAATTATTCCAAAAAGTAAAAACAATTACAAGTACACTATTTTTAATAATTATAAATGACCAGAAAATTACTAGAAAAAATAGTCAAAGAAATTACAAGTAAACTATTTATTAATTATTATAAATAAAAGAAAATGACAAGAAAATGACCACAAAATTTCCCCCAAAATAAAATAAAATAAAATAAAATAAAATAAAATAAAATAAGGTAAAATAAAATAAAACAAAATTTATTTTGAATGTTAAATAACACCTTTCAAAATATAAGTCCACCCACAGCCTCCTGGGTTTAAGGGTTGATATAAGAAAAAAGTCTCAGCATCTAAAACTTCAACGTGCACGTCAGGCTTTGGTGTCAGAGCCTCACAGTCACAGAGCGAGCTCCAGTTTGCCCAGTAAACTGTCCCACAGGGAGAAACCAGCAGAGAGGAGGCTAATTTCTCCAGAGCAGAGGAGCTGGCCTTACTACTGTCTTCCAGAGGCTGTGTAGGGCTCAGTGTTAAATCCAGAGTGATGCGCTGGGATCATGTGAAACTACACAACCTGTGGAACGGACTGAAGTCCAGTTTGTCATGATTGTTTGTCAGAGAGTGGGCTGAATATCGCTCCAAAGTTTGCCTACATTTTGGCGAGAGGAAAAACTAGCAGTTGCCATTTCATTGTAGTGAGACCCTTTTTTGAAAGTTGACATCACTGTTTAAAATGACCTGCTGTGACCTCTGGGATAATCACAGCCTCATGAAACTTTACCGCCACAGCCCAGAGAGTGAGGTCATTCAGAGGATGTCTGCTTTTCCAGGTATAATGACAGTAAAGGGGGAATTTTTGAGACATTTCCAGAACTTTCACCGTCCAATTGCCGGAAAATGTAACTCTTGCAACAGAAATCTCTAAATGTCATAAGTTTCTGACACCAAATCACAGCATGAATTTTTCTGTGGTGTTCCTCCAGGCCTTGGTGGCATAATGTGGTGTCTCAGAGGTATTTTTTAACCATTTTAATCAATATTCAAGAGGTCAAAAACGGTTGCATTTTGCACCAAATCTGTGTAACAAATGGTATCAACATCAAAATTGCTGCAAGAACTCATGAGACATCATTTAAAATGGGAATGGCCATCATATACTTCCATCATAATATAACTCCAACCCCTTAAATACTCTAAATGAATGAAAAAACAAACAGGCACCGAACCAAAACACAATGTTTATTACAGATTTATGACTGTAATAACTTCACACACAGAGCTGAGCTGCGTCTCAAATTAATCTTCAGGTTCCCAGCTTTCAGATGATGTTTACCACTTCTACTTGACTTCTACTGTTGACCTTTTATTCCCCCCTGAAGATCCCCTGTCCCCTCACTGAAGGGGGTCTAAAGAAAGGGCTGGAGGGGGGGGTTAAAGTTAAGGTTGAAGTATTAGAGGTTAAAGTTGAATCAGTTAAGGGAAAACGAGACTGGATTCTTCAAACTGTGTGAACAACATTCAACAGGACGGACGGGACGAGTGCCTGGTAAAATAAAAGACCTCAGCTCACTGTTACATTCTTGCACAAATATTTTTAGCCAACATTTTGAGGAAAACGTTCTTGTGTTTTTTTTTTTTTCTCCCCCCCCTCCCTCCTCAGCCTGAGCGAAGCCTTTCCAAACACAAACGCAGCAAAGCGGTGATGGACCGTCTCCAGAAATACGAAACATCTGGAGGCTTCAGACTCACTGACATGCAGGCAGCCAAATGTTAAAACAGACACTGAAATATTTATGATTTATGATCTCCTCTAAAGCCTGCTTTCGGCACGCTCGGCGTCAGCCAGAAAGTCTGATAACCGTGGATCAGTTACAGGTTTTATGTTTTCACATGACACGCACACTGCAGGGTCATTATGTCCAACACGGCCTGCAGCTGTCTCATTTGCGAGTGGTGTTAGTGGGGTTTTCCCTTTAATTAGAGCAGCGGGTCTCAGTCTGACGGTCGTAACCCCCCCGGGGCGGTCTCAAGATCATTTCCTGAAGGGTTGCAAGATGATTAAGACACAGAGAAAAGAGTAAAAAAAAAAAAGAAAAAAAAAGAAAAATAGTCATCATGTCATGGACTCAAGAAATCATTGGTTTATTTTAAGGCACCAGGAGCCAAAAAGATGGAGAACCACTGAATTAGAGTGACGGATAATTAATGCAACAGTGGATTAAGCTTCAGTGGATGCATCTAAACAAATCAATTAGTTTTTAGTTTTTCATTGGTCCAATTAGTCATTCAGTTTTCAGTTTCTTTCACATTTTTCTTGAGTTAAGTGTCATTTATGCACGTTGGGGTCTTTATCAAAAGTTTAGTATCTTCAATTTGTTCCCTACATCTCAAGTCTTCATCTTAACAAGTCATTTAGTCTCACATTAAGTCTTAAAATTGCAATTTTCTTTGATCGCAGGTATGAAATCTGCCAGTGGGATGAGGTAATGCTACTTGTTTCCAATTCTGATCAATTTGTTTCCAGAATTTTCTTGAATCAAGTGTCATTTTCTTGATCCCGGTGACCTGATCTGCCTTATTCTGCCTTGTTTCATCATATTCATACTTGTGAATGCCATTCCCATGCGCAGCTATGTGTCATACGTTTCAGCAATTTTTATGTTGATACCATATGTTACTCAAAATTGAATGAAAATGGTCATAAATTTCTCCAAAATACCACATTGGGACACCAAGACCTTGAGGAGCACCATAGAAAAAATCACACTGTGATTTGGTGTCAAAAGCTTTTCACATTTGGAGATTTTTCACTGATTGGATGGCGTGCACTTCTGTTGTGGAAATGTCTCAGAAACTCCCTTTTATTGTCAATATACACAGAAAAAGAAATCTTGAATGAGTGAAACTGCTTGGGAAACAAGTGGGGTATCTCATCCCAGTGGCAGTTTTTTTGTCCCACTTTTTCTTTAAAAAGAAAAATGAGATTTTTTTTACTGCACTGCCTCAGAATGCACTTTTTTTTTTTTTTTTTTTTAGAGCAAAAACAAGATCTTAACACCGAAGATCAGACTAAATCACATGTGAAAATGTTTTTTTTTTTTTTTTTTTTTTTTCACAGTGCACCCTAAAGCCTCGACAGTTTGTCTTTCACGTCACTCCTTTGGTTTTCAGCCCTTAAACATCCGCTAAATTTGAGGCTAAGTGACTCGTGAAGCCGGTTTCTACACTGTGACTGATGCTGCAACGATGATGCAACCAATATTAAAGAGTGCGCAGCGATCTGACATTATTCCCCTGGTAGTAAAACGCTCCTGAGAGGAAAGCAAGGCGACACCGCTGACTGTAAAATAGGACAACAGAGAGTTACATCACATCTGGTGCACCACAATTAGCGCCGGGTCGCAGATGATAGCCGTTATTAAGCGATTATTTCTTGGAGATTTGTCTTCTCCGTGGGTTCGGTGCCGCCGTGCTGCGTACGGCCCAGCTGTGTTTGGGAAATTCGCCTGCAGATTGAGCTCCTGGCCAAAGCTCCTCACTCTGGGTGTGCGATGAAGATTAAACCAGCCCACTTTGAAACAGGGGCAAGCCATTCATTATTGATGATCCAATCCCTAGGTGCCTCACAAGTTCTGAAGATGCCCTAAATAGACTTGTGCGCTTGCATAACCAATGTGGAGCCGGCGAGCCGCTGATGAGACTCTCTCTGCTCTCGTTACCGTCTTCGGGGCCTTTTCGCCAGCCAGAGAAACTTGTAGCGTGCAGCTCCGGCCTCGTCGGCTTCCTGCGCTGCTGCGAGACAGGAGAGTGAATTTCGGCGTGCACAAGCGCCGTGAGCATCGTGGTAAAAAAAAAAAAAAGGAGCTCGACCGATTTCCTCTGGAGGTCCCTCCAAGCCCCGGGAGGCCGTGGGTGGCTTAAACAAAATTCACTTATCATTCATTCATTTTTTTTTTTTTTTTTTAAATTTGGGGCTAAATTTGATTTTAAATATAAAAAATAATTATGAATAGTTGATTAAGTCATGTAGTATATGATCCATAATTATTTTTACTATTTTATTTATTTATTTAAAATTATTATTTTTTATATTTTTCTTCTTATTTTATTTCATTTTTGTAATTATCTGGTCATTTTTTTGCAAAATTGTTCATCATCTTTCCCCGTTTTTTTTTTTTTTTTTTTTTTTGGAGAATAAAGTGAATTTTGCAGGTTTCAGAGGGTTCAAGTTTCTTCTTATCACATCAGCGAACCTAAATATAGAGGGAAAGTGTATTTTTAGATGCTGCATATTGTCCTCTGTGTTTCGCACCGCACAAGTCCAGCAAAAACAGCACACTGTATTAACACTGGGACATTACAGCAGATGGCTCCCACTGAAGTGCCGTACTCGGTTAATTTATTTTTATTTATTTTTTCCGGCAGTGTGCTGTCTGAGCTACTGCTGCACTTTGGCTCCGTTCCCGCGTGGAAAAGTTTCTAAAAACCAAGTTTCGTCCTGTTTCACTGGAACGTATGAGAGACACGAGAGTTGTTGTTTTTGGGTCATAATCGGCCTCAGACGTCTGATCATCATCCGCCTCTGACTTGTTGGCATTCTCTGGGTCGTAAAATCCATCATCTGCAAGAGAAATGAATGCGGTTTTTCCAGTGTCTTCAAAATAACTCATCACATTTGGACGTGAGAAGGGTTTTTGCTCATGTTTATCATCTGAAAGCAATCGTGTTTCACAATCACACAGGGCAAATCGAGTGACCTTTGCACCAGTAAATCCACCTGTTAGTGTAATTTTATTGCTTTATTCTTTCACCATTGTGTACACATGAATTAACCTTTTTTTTTTTTTATACCTCAGTACCAAGCTAGAACAATGTAATCTGAGATTTTGCGGGCAAAGCAATGCCGCTCAAAGGTCGCCTAGCGGTGACGTATGTAACGTGCGAGGTAGTGTCAGCTTTGCAAAATAATGAGCGGCTGCAGAATCCAGTGGTTTCAGGCGTATTTAAGGGAGAAACGTGCAGATAAAAACGTCTCTGATTTAAATAAGGGCAAGTTAAATCACAGATCGTGGCAGGAACGGTGAAAACGCTTCATGGAAATCCGTATTCGGGCGCCACTTTGCGCTCCACGTTGCCGCGTGTGACTTCTAAGGCTTGTTTGGCTCCAGTTTATGTTATTAAAAGAAAGAATTGCTGTGTAAGAATAAATGCACGAAGGGAAACTTGCACAATAGGTTCACTCAAAACCTCAGTTTGCCCCAGGAATCCTCTCTGCTTTGAACTCACCCAGCTCCACATTTTACCACAGTCTTGTGCTCGTAGCCGTAGCGAGTGAGGGGTAAAGTGCCTTGCTCAAAGGCATCTGGATGTTTTTCATTCATCCTCCCCGCCTGGATCTGCTTACCAAACCAACGCTGTGACCTCCAGGCTGCAGCTGCCCCCGTTTCATCGTCTGATCCCACAAAACCCGGCGTTCAGCGGCGCGGCATCACACGGTGGTTTTGGTCTCTCAGTTAACACCAAACTGCCTTTTCGCTTTCTGTTTTTTTTTATTTATTTATTTTTTTTTGTGTGTGTGTGTGTGCAGCTATCTCTCAGTGTGGCACGGCCGACCATCGCCAGGCCCTCGCTCTCCTCTTCCCAGACAATCCACTCGCTTGTACTTTTCCACGGCCGTCCGTTTCTATGGCAACAAAGGGAAGGAAGACGAGGCCGGGATTTTGACAGAGCGCTGTCAAACAGGCAGGCAGGCAGGCAGCACAGGGGTGGCTGCGATCCTCACGAGGCGGGAGAAAACCCACGGGGAGAGGAAGAGGAGGAGGAAGAGGAGGAGGAGGAGGCTGTTTGGCAGAAGCGGCGCCACACAACAAACAGCCGGGCCTTTGAGGGTTGTTTTTAGGTTTTCAGCTTTGTAAGTTGGTCAAATTGAGCGGCTGGAGCTTATGCAACATCAGCAGAGTCTTTGAGTTTGTGCTCCAAAGTGTAAGAGGAATCTATCTAGGAAACACAAGCCAGTGCATGCATTTTCAATCAATCAATCAATCAATCAATCAATCAGTAAACTGTGGCTCCTTAAAGCAAAGCAGTGAATGATTTCCCTTCCCAGGTTAATTTGACTATTAATTGGAAGTCTAGAGGCTTAAAACTTCAGTATTTCACATGGAAAAAGAGGAAAAAAATGAGTAAAATCAGAAAAATATGATAGTTTAATTAGTTTTTATGGTAGATTTTTTTCTAGCCAGTGTTTTCTCATGTTCCCCTAAAAGCTTTAACTCTTTCATGGCTCACCGTCATGAAGTCTTGTGTCACGCTTCATATTGAAAAACAGCATTTCATGGGACCAACTGTGTGTCGCTAATATCGCAAATGATGTTATATCAGCCCTACTGTGTGCACTGTATGTTATCATATACATGTACACAGCTGACACGGACTGCTACATGCTCACACACACACACACACACACACACACACAAGAAAAGAGAGGGAAAAGGAAGCAGAGGATCAGTTAGAGCCATTTCCTCTCCTGCTGACTGGCTAATTGGGAAGCAAAGTCGTTAATCTGCTCTGCCGCCTTTATAAACAGTCGGCGCTCTTTCACATGTGGGCTGTGTGTGTGTGTGTGTGTGTGTGTGCTCAAACATTTTGTATCTCCACTCCAGCTGTCTCTATCCATCAATACCAAGCAGACGTGTGAGTTCGCAGGAAGCGCGGGAGGCTGCGCTCCCTGACAGGTAGAGACGGGGAGGAAAGACGAGGCAGAGGGAAGAGGAAGAGGCAGATCTGAGGAACCTGATGTGCAGCCCGAGCCGGAGTCGGGGAGAATATAACCCGGGGCGCTGGAACACAAGCTATAGAGCGCTTTGCTATAGCAGTCGTGAATGCGGCTTGATAAATCATAGATAAGAGTTAACATCCCGGAGGCCGTTGCCGGCACTTTGTTCTGGCAGGAAGAAAGCAGAGATCTGCCTCGCGCCTCTCTTCAGGGATCCGGCTGAAGGATCCATCATTTAGCTACTGTTATCTGTGCAGCGGTCAGTCGAGGCTTCGCTTCAATCAATATTTCACCGCTGCCTCCGCGCGGCGGCGGGGGCCGAGGAACGTAATAGAGAGGCAGTTCTCGGGTCTTTCGTCTTCGTTTTTGTCAAACGCGAGCGTGATCAGAATTCGCTCGGCGCAGGTGGGGAGGAAGAGGAGCGTGAGGTGGAAGGTGAGCGGAAACGCAGACGTGCCACCTGGGAAATGCACTGCAACCACAAGCTGTGCGACTATTACTACTACTACTACAACTGCCTCTGCTCGAACAACAACCACAGCTGGTACTGCTACTGCAAATACTACCACTATGTATTAGCAGTGGAGGAAAGAGTACTCCAAACTGCTGCTCAAGTAGAAGTGCTGTTCCTCTGCTGGTATCTGACTGCAGTAGAAGTAGAAGTACTGTTCCTCTGCTGGTATCTGACTGCAGTAGAAGTACTGTTCCTCTGCTGGTATCTGACTGCAGTAGAAGTAGAAGTACTGTTCCTCTGCTGGTATGTGACTGCAGTAGAAGTAGAAGTACTGTTCCTCTGCTGGTATCTGACTGCAGTAGAAGTAGAAGTACTGTTCCTCTGCTGGTATGTGACTGCAGTAGAAGTAGAAGTAGTGCAGTAAAAATCTCCTGCAGTAAAAGTCCAAAGTGTCTCATGTCAAATGTCCTGGCAGTAAAAGTGACTGAGCTCCTTTTTCCAAACAGTAACTGTGTTCGCTGGGATCTTTTCCATGCAGTTAGAAAAGGAGGAGAGAACAGGCTGCACACTGCATGCTTTTAAAGGGGCATTACACTAAAACTGAAGTGAGGACCCTGTAGACTCAGCTGACCCATGTCCTCGCTGCCATTTGTCATCATGCGGCTTTTATTGTGAAATTTGGAAAACGGCTAAAAGTAGAACAAAGCAGAAGCAGGTTTCTCGTCTTTGCTGGCTGAGCTTTTATTGTGAAAGGTTCCATAATCTGTCATTGATCATTTGTTCTCTGCAATGGATCTGATTTAAAATGTAGTGAAGGACAAAACTCAAGTGAAAATGGACTCAAGTAAAAGTAAAATGACTGACTTTTAAAAAAAAAAAAAAAAACACAACAAAGTACAAGTACACAAAAAGGCCACTCAGTTATAGTAATATGAGTAAATAGTAGTTCCTTACACCTGTAGTTATTAGTATTACTACTGCATCTACCACAGCTACTATAACTAAAACTATAACTATCACTGCAATTACTGTTAATAATACTGCAATTAATGCTGCTACTACCACCATTACTGCTGCTGCTACTGTGACTGTTACCATTACTGCGACCACTACTGCTGTTACTCCAACAACATGCAGTAATATGCTACAACTACTATAAATACTAATGTTTTTACTACTGCTTCTACTATGACTACATCTATGACAGCTATTACTACTACTGTTAATACTGCTGCTATATTACTTCTGCTACCACTATTACTAGCAGCATTACTATTACTAGTACTCCCTCTTGCAGTGTACTACTTATTCTACAACTACCGCTACTGTAACTACACCTATGACTGCTACCACTACTGCTGTTACTACTTCTACTTCTGCTACCACTACTACTACTGATATTACTAGTACTGCGATTACTAAAACTACTACTACATCTACTACTACTACTACTGATAATAATGATAATAATAATTCTGCTACTACTGCCAAAATTAAAACCCCATTTATTTGGACCCTATAGAAATGTAGGTTGTCTGAAAGACTGAAATGTCCCAGTGGCTGAAACATGCATGAAGATCACTGAAAAATGTTAAAATGATGCAAAAATCATTTGTTCTCACAAAGATCAATAGAAATAATACAAAGTTTAAGAGGCCAGTACATGAGATACAGGGCGAGGCCTTGGCGCTAACCAGCGGGTCGGCTGCTGTCGTCTGTAGGCAATCCATAATGCACGGCTGCAACATGAAATCAAAACGTCTTCCCAGCATGCCGCCTGCCACTTTCCCTCACTTTCACCGCTGGGCTGTTTTTCATGGGACTGTGAGAGGCAGAGGAGGAGGAGGAGGCAGAATCAGCCTTTATCCTTTCTGCTGCGATAACAGGGATTTCTCTTTTTCAGCTCATCGCCCTCACACAAGAGCCGCCGTCCTCACAAAGAGCATCAATTCAAAAGCCAAGTGCACATGGGGCACATGCAGCAGGCCTGACCATCCTTGACATAAACTCTACATGTGCACTAAACGGCATCGGGCCACTTGGCTATTTTTCAGCATGAGTGAAAAGCAAAATGCACCCGTCTACCTTTAGTTACGTGATTTCTTTGATCGGTGAGACAGCATCAACACCAGCGGGGCGGATGAGACTCTCTTGGGTTTAAGTCAGCAGCAGGTGAAGGTTATTTACTGCATTTATGTGAGGAATTAATTGCCGAAAATCAAATTGCATTGCGGGTTTTGGAGCCTTTGTAATATTGGTGGTGGACGAGGCTCACCTGCTGATAACTGATATTTAGTGTGAGGTTAATGCCGGCATGATGCAGCTCACCTTATTGTACACACCTGCATGCCTTTATTGGATGCTGGTGTTATCAGTTTGACATTCACCTCACTGGGTTTACTCTTTAATCCGTTTTCAAATGCCAAATCTGTCAGTGTGTGTCTGTGTGTGTGAGTGAGTGTGCTGAATGTGTGATCGGCGTCGGCTCTACATTCCTGAGCAGTGATGTATAAATTATCTGTAAAACTGGCTGTGATGGCATACGCACTGTAGATTTTAGATTATTTCCAAGGTGTCAGGAAATGCTAAGAGTGTGAAACTGAAGGTAAAAATCTCCTTTCAAGTGTTTTTCTTAAGCCTTTTTTCATCCTCCTGACCTTTTCGGCACCCCCCAAGAACGCTACGTTTTTGTTTTTGACCCCTCGCCCTTTGCCTTTATGGGACGGTTTACACCGGGGCGCCAGGTTAAAGGTTTTAAAACGTGGAAGTTTCCAAGCCAGCGTGCTTCAGCCAGTGATGAAGGGTCCTCAGATGGCGGCGGAGCGATGAAGACGAGCCAAACACACCGATAAACACATAGGAACCAGACCCAGCATCTGTTGTTTACTCCCAGCTTCACAGCCTGAAGCCAGTATTGATGGAAAGAGATTAGTTCCAGCTGAGAAAGTATTTGCATTATATGAATTTGAATTTGCCATGCTCACATTGAACAGCTGAATTTAAATGAAAAGAATAAACGTCGATATAGACTCTATACAATGCATCAGCAGCCGTTATAGTGTAAAATCGCTTGTAAGTATTAAGTTGAAATATAGATAAAGTTGTGAATTGCTTGCAAAATAAAAATAGATCCTGTCTGGTGTCCAGTGGGTTTCCAGAAAAGTCCAAGCCGGTGTTAAAATGCAGCGCAGAGGCCGTCTGTCTTCCCAGCGACGCGGCCTTGAAATTGATTTGGAAATTATTTATTGATGCCGATATGCTTCGCGTAACACCTTTAAAGCAGCTTCGCATTTCAGCGTCTATAAATGGCAGCAGGAGAGTCTGGCAATTTTGACTTTCAGCATCTAAAAACGATTACTCATGTTTCCCCACGCGGCTGATCTGTTGTGTTTTGTGGGATTATCTTCCTTAACCAGTTCCTTCTGCTGAATCTCCGGGCTGAAGCCAAACCCTTCCATAGATCTCTATTGAAGATCTATGGAAAGACCTAGGATCTCTACGTCTTCTCTGTCTGTCCTATGTTTTATTTCGTATGTATTTGTTTGTGTTTTTCTATGTATTTGTTTTCATTTCCTACATTTGTAACTTCCAAGTCTGGAAAGGAAAAAGATTTGATGGTAGTGAGTCCAGTTTCGTCCGGACGGAGCTGCTCGCTGATGTTTACGAGACAGTTTGGACGGTCTGCAAGTCAAGGCTGCAGTCAAGGTAAGCCGCTACGCCATCGGAAGGCTGTTTCATTTGGAAGGATCCTTCGAATACAGACGAGAAACGCAGCTTTCATCCAGCGGTTTTCCAAGGACACTAAAATGTGTCCCTCCCCGCTGCAAGTGTCCAACAATCCTGTGTAGGAAGTGGAAGCGGAAGCCAATTGGAAAAAAAAAAAAATACTCCTGTTCCAGTGGAGTTCATCCCTTAATGTAACTTAAAATGCATAATATTAAAGGACGTGGGGACGCATTTAGGAGTGGTGGTTCTGTTGGGGTTATTAAATGTGTTTCAACATAAGGAAAAGAAAGGAACCAGACAGGCATGCGCAGATCTATACAAAGACTCAAACTCCAGTAAACATATACTTACACCCCCTCTCCGTGTAAAATAATAAATGACAATTATTGGTAGATGTTTTACTATAAACCATGAAACAGCTATGTCCAAACACATAAAGATCTGCAACATATAATCTCCAAGTCTCTGTCCATGTCTTCCCTCTGTCTAACCTTCATGATATTATGTAATGATCCTCCTCCATCTTCTCAAAATAGGGCACAAGAGCATATTCTCCATCAGGAGAGCGTGATGTGAACGTTGACATCCGGTGTTGTACGGTGAAGTACGTTTCTTTGGTCTCAGTCAGCCATTTCAAACGAGAAGCCAACGTAGTGCAGTGCCACCGAGGACCCGTCCTTCCTCGGCTGCAGCCTGGACTTCAGATAGACAGATAGACAGACAGACAGAAAGATAAATATCTATCAATCTAAAGCTACCGAGGACTTGTCCTTCCTCGGCCGCGGCCTGGACTTTGACAGGCAGCTGCAGTATTTAGTCCGTTGCAATCAAACCCTGGAGTATCGCCCTCTTGGTGCGACTGGTTTCCGGTTCCAAGTGAAGCCTATGGGGCTTCAACCGGAGGAAGTGGACCGAACACGCTTCATTTTATCATGACAGGACATTGCAGGAACACACTGGCTCACCTTCTCCAGTCATGCACAGTTGTGATTACAGCGTTTTCTTCGGAAGGAGCAGATCAACACATCGTTGACACCCGGATCTTCCAAATTTGTCGGCAGGAATATCAGCGGTATCACCGAACGTAACTGCGATACTCTTCTGTTGCGGTTGATTTTGGGGAATTCTACACACGCCGGCAAAGGGTTAGTTTCCATTTTCTGTCGCCACCCAGATTGCACACATACACAGACCTGATGTACGCTGTGGATATAAGATCATAAATCACCTGAATGTCCGAAAAAGCATCTTACCTAAGCTGGTCCGGTGTAGGCCTTTCATCAGAGTTTTACCACGGACGCCCGACTTTAAATCGATGTCCAGACGACGCTGAGACGACGTCAGGCGCTGATACGGCGGTTTGAAGTTGGGCTGGGATGAGAAACCTACATGGGGGCGACATCAGTACGATCTCATCAGCAGACTCAGGACCAGTGACAGTGTGATGACAGTCGGCTATCTTGCCTGTCTCTAAATTATGCCAGAAATTTAGGATAACCATCTCACAATGTGAACGCCACCACAATCTACGTCTACAAACCAACCAGTAGGAACACAGCATGCACTGATCAGTGTGACACTGGATTAACTAAACTCAATGATGGAGGTAAAACGAGCAAAATGAAATGTTGGGGATTCCAACAAAGAAGAAAACGACCGCGTCCCACGTCCTCCTCCTCCTCTTCTTCTATCAGCTGGCTGCGTTTCCATCCCTGCTCCTTGCCACACACTGTCAGCAAACATTAAAAAAGAAGTATCAGTTTGTACTTAGTGTCTGGTCGGATTTACAGGTGAGGAGTGTCAACAGTTCATTTCATCTGGGCAAATAAGGTGAAAGAGGAGATGGAACTTTTTTCTCTATCAAGTCTGGATTTTACATGCAAATCTTGCCCACTGTCGCTTTAACCCTCCTATTATGTTTGGGCTCAATTTGACCCCAGTCAATGTTTAACATCTCCAACGTACACACTTTGTACGCATCGGGTTATGAATAACAAAAATCTGTACTTAGAAATAATATAAAGCCATTAAAACAGCAAAAATTAATATTTCTTTCCAATTTAGTTGTATAATAGGAATACTGGATTTATAAGTGGGGGTGGGGGAGGGGGGGGTTATGTTTTATTTAAAGGGCTATTTAGGTCGTCAACAAAGAAACATAAAGTACCTGACACATAAACTTTGGTAACAATTTTAGTTGTAATAATTTTGTGGCTGGGGTCAAATTGACCCCAAACATATAAGATGTTATAATAATAATAATAATAATAATAATAATAGTTTATTTGTATAGCACCTTTCATACAAGAATTGCAGTTCAAAGTGCTTCACAATAAAAAGAACATTTGAAACACATTAAATAAAAATAAAACAGTAAAAGGGTGGAATTAAAAAAGGAAAAGGCAAATAAAACAATAAAAGACAACATATAAAGTACATTAGACTGATATGAAGTACAGTAGATGCATATGAAGTACAGTAGACTCATATGAAGTACAGTAGATGCATATGAAGTACAGTAGATGCATATGAAGTACAGTAGACTCATATGAAGTACAGTAGATGCATATGAAGTACAGTAGACTCATATAAAGTACAGTAGATGCATATGAAGTACAGTAGACTCATGAAGTACAGTAGATACATATGAAGTACAGTAGACTCATATAAAGTACAATACATTCATATGAAGCACATTAGACTCATGAAGTACATAGATACATATGAAGTACAGTAGATGGATCTGAAGTACAGTAGATGCATATGAAGTACAGTAGACTCATCTGAAGTACAGTAGATGCATATGAAGTACAGTAGACTCAAAGTACAGTAGACTCATATGAAGTACAGTAGATGCATATGAAGTACAGTAGACTCATAAAGTACAGTAGACTCATATGGAGTACAGTAGACTCATATGAAGTACAGTAGATGCATATGAAGTACAGAAGACTCAAAGTACAATAGACTCATATGAAGTACAGTGGACTCATGAAGTACAGTAGACTCATATGAAGTACAGTAGATGTATATGAAGTACAGTAGACTCATATGAAGTAAAGTAGTTGCATATGAAGTACAGTAGACTCATATGAAGTACAGTAGAGTCATAAAGTACAGTAGACTCATATGAAGTACAGTAGATGCATATGAAGTACAGTAGACTCATATGAAGTACAGTAGATGCATATGAAGTACAGTAGACTCATAAAGTACATTAGACTCATATGAAGTACAGTAGACTCATGATGTACAGTAGACTCATATGAAGTATAATAGACTTATGAAGTACAGTAGATGTATATAAAGTACAGTAGACTCATATGAAGTACAGTAGACTCATATAAAGTACAGTAGACTCATAAAGTACAGTAGACTCACATGAAGTACAGTAGACTCATAAAGTACATTAGACTCATAAAGTACAGTACACTCATATGAAGTACAGTAGACTCATATAAAGTACAGTAGACTCATATAAAGTACAGTAGACTCATGAAGTACAGTAGATGCATATAAAGTACAGTAGACTCCTGGTGGACTGTGACTGATGTGTGTTTAGATCCCGTTAGATCCCGTTAGATTCTGTTAGATCCTGTTAGATCCCGTTAGATTCTGTTAGATTCTGTTAGATCCTGTTAGATCCTGTTAGATCCTGTTAGATCCCGTTAGATCCCGTTAGATCCTGTTAGATCCCGTTAGATCCCGTTAGATCCTGTTAGATCCTGTTAGATCCCGTTAGATCCCGTTAGATCCTGTTAGCGCAGCGCCGTGTGGATTCACGTTTATATTCCAAGTCTCTGCCGAATCCGCTCCGTCTCCCCCGATGCAGCACGAGCCGCCGACAACCCCGCGGCAACGTTTCTGTGGAAATAATTTCCTCTCAGCGCACTTCGGTACGTTGTTTACCAAAACACAAACTGTTCCATATCTTTGTCAGCGAGGAATGGATTTTTCTCGCGGCTGCGACAGAGTGTTTGTTGATTTTATCCACAGCTGCCACAGGTGTTAACAGAAAGGCAGACGTGCTGGGAGAAAGTGTCTTTGATTGCAGCCGGTATCAGTGTGTGTGTCTGCGTCTGTCTGCATGAAGGCAGCAGCGCCACACGTTCACAGGCACTGTCGGGCCCAGTCATAAAACATGTGGGCAGCACACACACACACACACACACACACACACACACACACACACACATACACACACACACACACACAGCGCTGCACGCACACTGCCTCTCACAATGTAGAGGAGTGGGTACTTGGGTAGAAATATGTGTATGTGTGTGTGTGTGTGTTAGAGAGAGAGGGGAACAGACTTGGAAGCCAGATAATTGAGCGCTGTGAAAACAAAAAGTGCCACAGAAGTAAACAGAAGTGAAGTAAAAACTGTGTAAAAAATGTGTGTGTGTGTGTGTATGTGTGTGTGTGTGTGTTGGGGGGCACAAACCCTGCAGAGTTAACAGTAGGTTTACATTAACATTGGAGGCTGGGAAGTGAATGTCATCCATGGAAGATCCCCATTAAAGCAAAGGCCCAAGTACAAGGATGTGTGTGTGTGTGTGTGTGTGTGTGTGAGTGTGTGTGTGTGTGAGAGAGAGAGAGAGAGAGAGAGAGAGAGAGAGAGAGAGAGAGAAACACATGGAAACCACTTAACTGAGTGCCATGAAAACAAAAAGCGCAGCAAGTACAGTGATCTGATGCAATAATAACAGCATAAAAAGTGTGTGTGTGTGTGTGTGTGTGTGTGTGTGTGTGTGTGTGTGTTGGGGGGCACAAACCCCACAGAGATAACATTAGGTTTAGATTAGCGTTGGAAGCTGGGAAATGAATGTCATCAATGGAAGATTCCCAATAAAATAAAAGCCCAAGTCTAAGGATGTGGATGAGTGTATGTGAGTGTGTGTGTGGGTGTGTGTGAGAGAGAGTGAGAGAGAGAGACAGAGAGAGACAGAGAGAGAGCGGGAAACACATGGAAACCACTTAACTGAGTGCCATGAAAACAAAAAGTGCAGTAAGTGCAGTGATCTGATGCGATAACAGCAAAAAAGAGTGTGTGTGTGTGTGTGTGTGTGTGTGTGTGTGTGTGTTGGGGGGTACAAACCCTGCAGAGTTAACAGTAGGTTTAGATTAGCATTGGAAGATTTTAGTGGAAGATTCCCAATAAAATAAAAACCCAAGTACAGGGATGTGTGTGTGTGTGTGTGTGTGTGTGTGTGTGTGTGTGTGTGTGTGTGTGACTCCTCTGTTATCAGCGGTGACTCCTCTACAGTTGCAGTTTTAATGAGACCAAACTTCCCCCCCAAATGGAAAAAGCACCTGTGACAGATTGCGGGGAAAACGCTGAGTCATGGCTGCTGCGAGCTGAAGGCGTGTGCTGAGTCATCGCGGCCATCGCCCGGCGTCCCTTTGATCCGGCAGGAAGCACCGCAGTCGGTTTACCGGCCTCGTTAATGCCTTATCACACGCAGGCGGCGATAAAGGCGCCTGGATCCCTGCGACGCGGCGACGCAGCGGCTGAGGATGTGGTCACTCCGTTCCTTTGCGTGGTGGATTCCTCAGAAACAACGTGATCGGACAGGAAATCCTCCGTGTCAGCTTGGAAGCACAAACACTCGCTGCGCTTACATGGACTTTAGCATCCCGGTTAAGATCCTGATCCAAGTTTTGATCATAGTTTTGATCACACAAACTGGCAATTTTGAAATCCGCTGTTCCTCTGTAGCTGTGAAACTGTAAATTAATTTGACTGTGACTCTGGTTTCTAACGGGCGTAGCGCTGTTTAAACGCCAACATCGAGGAAATTTTGGATTTTTCTATCTAACCGCCAGCGAATATTAAACACGTCCTCCACTTTTGTCTCTGCCCTGTTGGGGAACCAGAGGATGAGGACAGTATTTTTCTTTTACCAAATTAATTTTGATGTTGTTAGTGATGAATTGAACAATCATTACAAGCTGATGTCCCTTTAAATATTTTTTTTTACATTTTGTTTTTTTGTTTTATTTTTATTTTTTCTTCATTCATCCATATATATATATATATATATATATATATATATATATATATATATATTTTTTTTTTTTTTTTTTTTTTTTCACAAATTTTATGAAACTGTTTTGGGAATTTTCTGGAAATTTCCTATAAGTTTTTACTGATTTCTTGCCGATTTCTTTTTTTTTTTCTTTTTTTTTTTTTTTTTAACTAATTTGCTCGTCATCTTTTCTTCATGTTTGAGAAGGAAATCAAATTAATTTACTCAGGTTTCAAAATTTAAATTTTTTTTTTCGAGGCTTTCCAATATGACAAGAACAGATGTCTGGATAAATGCTGGTGCACACACTCACACACACACACACACACACACACACACACACACACACACACACACACACACACACACACACACACACACACTGTTTGCCTTTGAAGTCTATGATGGCCCTTTGGTGCTAGAAAAGAAAAAAAAAAAATTAAAATGTATACCTAAACAAAATGGGCTGTTCTTTAAAGTAGTGAGTTCTTGCTGATCGGATAAAGAAAAACCAGGGGAAAGCCAACGAATGACCTGCAGGGGCTCAGTTCAAATGAAAACAATGAAGGAGGAGGTAAAGGAGGTAAAGGAGGAGGAGCCACACGGGACGAGGGAGCAGACGATGAAGACACGCAGCCGTCAGTGATTCTGGGTGGTGAAAAATGTGAAAAATTACATTTGAAAGTTGCTGAATCGAAGCCGCTGCTTCTGTTTTGATGTGTGTCCATGTGTGTTTCACTGTGCATGCTGGGAAAGCCGGCATCCCATAGCCTGTTTACTACAGACTTGACCAGATCAGCATCAGGAAGACAAAACTAGAATTGCAGGTAGTCGGCGGCGGTCCTGAACCGGGATGAGGGCTGATCCAGGACTCTGAATTCGGGATGTGATGTTTACATATGCAAACACAAAAATGGGAAACTGATCCTAACCGGGATACTCAAGTCCAACCCACGGCAGCTGATGTGCAACGGGATACACTATGGGATACAGTATGAGCCTGTTTGTATCTGTCTTTGTTTTTTGGAATAATAAAGTCACACTTAAGTGGCGACCTTTAAGTCTCAGCTGACAAAAAAAAAAAAAACATGGAATAATCTCGATATTTGATGGTTGAATCTACATGAATCTCAATATCGGCTTGACTCACAGATAAAATGATCTGCTTATGGAGCTTTCCACTGAACTTTGAATATGGGTAAATCCGACTTTTTACATGGTAAAATTAAAGGAAATGCCAAAATGACAGACTACAGAGCTCCCCTGGGGTCATCTAAGAAAAAAAAAAGACCCATGTGTAAATCTGTACTCTTCGTTTATAAGCCGCGCTCTTGGATTCATAATCCATGCCCACGGATTTGGCCCTCGAATTACGGCCCCGCCTCTCTGAAGAAAAAAGTCATTCGAGCACATGGATTGTAAATCTGAGGGCATGGCTTCATAATTCAAAAGCACGGATTATGAATCCATTACTCCATTACAGTTTTGACGCACTGTCCCTTTACTTGAGTGTTTTCATTTAGGGAGGCTTTCTAATCTTCGTGCTCCACATTTCACAGGGAAATCTTGTCCCTTTTTTTTTGCTGCTTGTCATTTATCTTCCTTTGCAGAGAAGTCTTTTCCCTGCACAACAAAAGATAACAGATTACAACAGGTGCAACATTAAAATACGTCTTACAGGTTAATGCATAATCATTTAATAATTTAACTCTCTGAAAGGAACCGTTCTTCACAATTAATACTTTTACTTTTCATAGTCACTCACAGTTCTATACTTTTAAGTTGCATTTGAATGTGGGACCTTTGCTCTTAATGGAATATTTGACCATAACCCTAACCACACACACACACACACACATACACATGCACAGACTCACATAAACACACACAGGCATATGCACACACACACACACACACACACACACACACACACATACACATGCACAGACTCACATAAACACACACAGGCATATGCACACAGACACACACACACAAACACACACACATACACATACACATGCACAGACTCACATAAACACACACAGGCGTACACACACATGGCCTCCAGAGGGGTTCATCCTGCTGATAAGCCTGAAATAATTTCATCAGCATGGAGAGTTTCACTGAAAGGTTTTATTTCTCCCTCTTGTGTAATTTTATTTTTATGGTAATTTAAGTTTAAATATATATTTGTAATTATTATAAAATGTTTTCTGGTATTTTTTTTACATTTTATTTTTTGTTTTATTTCTATTTATTTCTTCATTCATTTATTTTTGTATATTTGTATATTTATTTGTATATTTTTTTTTTAGATTTTTTTTTCACAAATTTTCTGAAACTTTTGGGAATTTTCTGGAAATTTTCCTATAACTTTTTACTGATTTCTTGACGATTTTTTTTTTTTTTTTTTTTAACCTAATTTGCTCATCATCTTTTCTTCATGTTTGAGAAAGAAATCAAATTAATTTACTCAGGTTTCAAAATTTTAAATGTTTTTTTTCGAGGCTTTCCAACATGATAAGAACAGACGTCTAGATAAATACTGGTGCACGCACACACACACACACACACACACACACACACACACACACACACACACACTGTTTGCCTTTGAAGTCTATTTACGGTATGTATTTTTGCCCTTAATCTCTTCCAGCCTCCATTTCTGCCGACTCACCACTTGTTTTCTCTGGGTTTTGTGTGTGTGTGTTGTGCGTCCGTGGCTCCCGGGGGAGCGCCGGAAACAGAGCCGTCACTGTGCCACTTACCGCTCCGCACTGATCCAGCCAGCGTGCGATTCAAGGTGACAGGCGCTCTACTCTCTTTTCGATCCATCTTCATTTTTCAGGGGTCTCAGCTGTCTCTCTTCTCCCTGACAAGCCTCCCGGGCCGGGCGCTCCCCGTCTCCCGTTTCTGTTCAGCGTGGCGTCTGTCATTCGTTCGACAAATCAACGTATTTCTGCGCCGTCCGTGTGTGTGTTTGAGGAACGTGACTTTTTACCTGCTGAAAACGATTCTTTTTAGACGCTTTCCCGTAAAAAATCGGCAGCTTATCTTGTTGGCACAGTGTGGAAGTTGTGAAAACGTCACGTGCACCGCGCTGTCAGTCCAAAACAACACAAGTCAGTGAAAACCGTCCCGACGCGGCCTGAGCTAAAGTCTGAAATGCACCGCTTGCGTAGGGGAAGCCGGGGTCGGTCGTCACGCTTTTTTCTCTCGCCTAAATCGCTCATCATCATCAATTTTGCAATCTTCATTCCTCCATTAGAGGGACTCTTGGGTTAAAATGAACTTCCCATTCGCTCTTGAGTATCTCTTTCATTCTTGTAACTTTTATTATAAAGACAAGACCAACAGGAAAAACTATTCTCTGATTAGGGTTGCAAATCCGAACCATAAAAAAACAAACTGTTTGATACACAGTTCTCACCTCCAGGGAAACTGAGAGATACCTGACTTCATTATATTTTGAACTGGGAGATTGAACACCTCATGAAATGGACTCTTACTTTTTTATTTGATGCATTTCCTGTTGAAACAGGAGGTTCGGGCGGGACACGGTGCAGGGAAGGAGCATCCACACATGTGAACCAACAGGATCTCAGTTTGGGAGAGAAACACCCTTTTATTTTGAAGGTACAGGTGGATGAGAGGGGATGTTTAAAGATTTGTGAAGGGTTTATCGGTTGAACTTTTTAATTTACACCCACCAGTGCAGGATGATGTCACTGTTTAAGGACGCAGAGGCCATGTGAGGGTGCAGTTAAATCCACAGACTCTGCAGATAATCCACAAATAAAATGTAATATTATGTTTAATACCCATGCATACTCAATATACTGAATGGAATGTGTGAGTTGACTTTTGACTTTGAAAGAATATTTGTTGATTTCATGCTGTCATCCCAAATCTCTGAATGAATAAAAATTAACTTTGGAAATAAGACAAAATACAGAGAACAGTGGAAACGGGATTTGAGATTTGGGATTTTTTTCTGACTAATGTTCAAAACAAACCGAACTGAACTGAAACTCGTGCCAAATGTTTGACATGGACATGATGAAACAGCGCCCCCTATAGTTTGGCTGTGAGAAGCACCGTGACGACCGACCCCGGCCTCCCCTAAGACAGAAGCCCGCCTCTGTTTCCTCCACATGTCATGCGCCCCTTATTGTTTTGCTCCCACTGAGCGACTAATGCATGCAAGAGGACCCGGTGGGTTTATGGGGAATGTGTTTTTAATTTTGAGCCCCAAAATAGCAGCAGCAACAACAACAACAACGACAGCACTTATAATCACAATACGACTGCCGTGAGATCGAGGCAAACAATCCTCTCAGCCTCATTTGTTTATTTTAAATTTATCACATTAAAAAAAAACAAAAAAAACACACGCCACTGCTCGACGAAGCTCCGGCATGCTACACCAACATCCCAAAACTTTCATCCATAAGACTTTACTTTCCAAGATAAAAGTTGTACATTTATGAGAAAAAACTCAGATATTCTCTGACATCAAAGTGGCGCCTTCATGAGAAAAAACTCACAAATTTATGAGAAAAAACCTTGAAAATTCTGAGATTATGAAGATGCCAATTCACAAGAAAAAAACTCTGAAGGTTTCTGAGATTAAAATTGTAAATTTGTGAGAAAAAAGCTCACAAATTAATGAGGAAAAAAAAATCAGTACGCCCAATAGGCCCAAGTCACAGCCAAAATCAGCAGGATTTCCTCGTTAATAAATAAAAGAGAAAGAAAAGCTAAGACTTTATAATCTCAGCATGTTTCGTTTTCTTTCTCATATATTTGTAAGTAATCCTGTAATTTTTTCCGCCACTACAATGGCTCTACTACACCGTTGTGACGGTGAGACCGAATGCGTGAGAGGAATATGTATCCGCAGTTGATTCTCCCTCTTTGCCGTCTTGTCGCTGCGGCTCCCCGCTGATGTCGGCCATGTTGAGGCCTTGTCGGAGCACCCAGAACATTTTGTGCCTCGGGGAGGAGCCGCGCTGTCTCTGGTCGGTGCTTCACTCCCACCAAAACCCACAGTCTTAGCAGGAAGGAAGCTCGCACACCAGGCGTCTCTGTGTGTGACAGTGTCTGAGTGTGTGTGTGTGTGTGTGTGTGGAGTGCCTGAATTTTGAATGTGGCTGGCAAGGTAATTAACATTTCCCTAGCATCAGCGGCTAGTGCTCAGGGCTAAAACACTGGAGCTCCGCAGAGACTTCACCAAAGCTGTAATGAAGTGCAAACACACAGAACAGACCAGAATGGAGCAAACTAGAACCTAAAGCGCCTGTTCTGCCATCTATACTTTTTTTTTTTTTTTTTTTTTTTTTTTTTTTAAAATAGCTGCCTAAATGAAAATGATGAATAAATCCTCTGAAAAAGATGTTAGGTGACAGCTGAACTGCAGCGTGTGATGGAGGAGCAGCGACACAAGAGCCAGGCTCAGTGTGTTCATTTACTGATTCATTTAACACTTTATGTAACGCACGTTGCTTTGAGGAATTATGGTAGGAACATAGAAACTGAATGGCTAGAACCGACAAATCAGACTATTTGCGGGTGGTTGCCAAGTGTGGCCCAAAAACCCACCACTCGGGCTTCCTCCACACTTTTCTTGTCCTCAAAAAGAGCCTTCGTTTTCGAGATACAAGAACAAAATGGGACATTGTTTTTTCATATCTTTAAGATGTCCCCTACATGAAATGGATTGTCCCGAGTTTTACTTTTACTGCAAAGGTCAAAAAAAATTTATCCATGAAGTGACTCACCACATAAAAACAGTGCTAAAAAACGCCTGCCCTGAAAGAGGGACATCCAAGTCAATCCTTTGTCATTTTCTACCTGCTGGTTGGTTTTACTTCATACTTGCACAGGTGGTCTACAGGTAGTGTCCCTACATCCCAAAGCAACCAGAATCCCAATATTTGGTTCTATTGTTAATCAGCAGCCTTTTATGTAAGGCCTTATTATAGGCGAGAATAGCAAAAAGTTACATTTTCTGAGGAATATTCACGTGTAATTCTGGTCCCACTCTTCTATCAGGGGTAGAACCAAACCTGACCTTGTTTTTTTCATAACTTTTACTTGTCCTCTTCATGAAATGGATGGTCACAAGTTTTACTTTAACTGCAAAAGTCATGCAATTCTTCAATAAAGTGATTCATCACATTTGCAAAAAAAAGTCTCCACCTTCCCTGAAAAAGGGAGTTCAAAGTTATTCCTGCACCGTTTTCCACCTACTGGTTGGATTTATTTATTTGCACATATTGTCTACAGGTAGGACCCCAACAGCCAAGCAACCAGAAAAATATAAAGTATGCTTGTATTGTGAATGAGTCGGCTTTTATAGGCTTCTAGGCCTTGTTAAAATCGGAACAAATCTTTTTTCCCTATTTTCTGAATTACCCTCTAATTTTGATCTATTAACACTGTAAAATGTCTTTAAATACAACAAAATGACTGCTTAATAACAAAGAATACAATTTGATACCATATTTTTTTTAATAGCTTCTGTAAAATAAATCAAAATCTGATGCAGCTTATAGTTTATTATGTAAAATATCAATAGGTTTATTATATTGCCTTAGTTTGAGTACAATAAACTGAGCTGGTCCATGGAGAAGCTGTGCTTGCCTTTGCACTGTTCATTAACTCCCTCTGCTGTGGGGCGAAAACTGTGATCCCTGCTGCCTTTTTAGTTTTTTACAGTCAGTAGGAGATTTTTACACTCCTAAACTTCTTAATCAACATTTGTTTCATATAAGAGGCTTGTCTAAACAAGAACATACTCCAGTAGAAATACTTCCCACATGAGGCAACAGCTGTAAACGTTCAGCTGATGGCACGGAGTTTGTTCGTGTTGGGCGAGCTGATGCACAGCTGACGGAAAAAAAACACAAAAATGAAGCAAAGAATTAAAGAAATAACCTGTTGGCTCTTGATTTTGATTCAAATTTAAAATACATATTCATACATGTTGTTTTTGGGAGGAGCTGAGCCTTACCTGGGAGGTTGTTGATGGCTTTGCTAGAACATAATTCAATAACTTTTTTATTTATTCAGGTTATGAATTAGCTTCTAATAATGTTTAAATAACTTTAGCAGCATGCCAATCTAATTAATTTTGTGCTTTAACTTTAACTTCCCCAGCCAAAACAGCCAGGTGCTAATTCATCAATTAGACTTTTGACTGGAAATTAATTGGTTAAAATCATTTCTCAGGTAAAAATAAAGACATTTGCTGGTTGTGCCTTCACAAACGCTGAGGTTTGCTTCTCTCGCCGATCACAAAATAAAACCTTTGGGCTTTTATGGCTGCTGCTCAGACTGAGGAAGCCACTTTAAGGCCTCGTCTGGGCTCTGCTGAAGAGATGAAATAATTAATTGATAACGGCATGTAAAAAAAAAAAAGTTGGTTAGAAACTAATAAAACTGAGGTTTCAGCCCTCAAACTAGCAGGTGAATTAAACATCTCATGCCCTCGTGGTAAATCAAGGCCTTGAAATCTGTATTTCACAGCCTCTCCGGAGCTGTGGTGAAAAACAAAAATGATGTCATCCCTTCCAGACGGCGGAGGTTTTATTTATTTCGGTGTGATCTGCGTTTCACCTCAAGGTTAATGGTTGCTGCTCCCGCCTGCCTATAAGCAAAAGTAAGCATAAAACACAAACAAACCAAGAGGCACTTTAACTCCTGAGCTTGATGTGTCATGTGGCGTTCACAGGCCTCCGTCGGGGGCTGTTTGTTTGTGTTGTCGGCGAGAGCTCCACTCATCTGTTTTTCCAGACGCGGCCCCGCGCTCCTCCACGTCGCCGGCTTGTACCCTCATCTATCACGTCCTGTGATGAATGATTCAGGCGAGCGTCGCTGGGCTGAAGGTGACTTCGCCTCGCCGCTTGGGCTCGTGCAGCTGTCTGTCATCTGGGGGAATCATTTTTCACTCTTTGTGCTGGCAACAAAACAGAGTCAGCGGTATTTTTTCCCCCCTATTGTTATTTTGGCAACTTTTTTTGTGCTGTTTAAACAAAACTCCACGGTGTTGTCGGAGCGGGATATTCCAGCTTTTTGCTCGTGTCAAAATAAAACCTGTGTTTATCCTCTGATGCAAAGAGGTAGCCAAGCAAACAACACCTTTTCTTGCAAATCCAACCCAATATAGTAAATATACTTATATATTTAGATACTTAGACTTCATGCTTTTATTTAACAGCCACACAGCTTTTGATTGGTGTAATTTCTCACGACTGCAGTGATTGAAACTCCTCTGACAAAACACCAAAGTGCTGCGGTGGCACAATGCCGATTTAACTAAGAGAACTGCTGAATACAACACTTCACTCCTGCATTGACTTCTGTGGTCTTCCCGCTGTCCTCATTTGTTCCCGTTCACAGGCTCAGACGTGGAAAGCCTGACGCGCGGTGCGTTCGAGTGCCTCTGGTCGTAAATACCGCGGAAACGGACGCTGTGGGGAAGTTACAGCTTTTGTCCTCCTGCCACATTTTGAACTATTTTGCGTTGCAGGATCAATATGAGGAGAAAAGGATGTGTGTTAACTATGGAGTTGAAGATATATCACTGAACAGGATCCATTTAGGAGGACAGCTACGGATTCTGGTGTGCTGTGAGGACTGGTGTGCCTGTTAATACCATTTTCACCTCTGTACGTCCAGCGGTTTTAGCTAGATGTCTTGGAATTATAAAAAAAAAAGAAAAGAGTGAATGAAAGTGGTTTTAGGAGACGTTAATTTGTGCTGGATCTTCTTTCAGCGGTGTGCGGATCACTGCGACTGGTGGAAGGATAAATGTGTTCAGCGGTTATAGTTCCACCATCTAACTTCTCCTGAAATTACTCTCGTTTTTTAAAATTAAAATATCCCAAGCCGTGTATTACCAAACCACATGATCCACTGTGTGAATAAGGTTTTTACACAAATAGTGGTGTTTGCTACTCATAAGAGTGTAATAGATCTTCTGAGTTTGTCCCATCAGCCCCTTTTCCCTTTGTGTTTTTGGAGTGTTCTTCTGCAAAGTAGTTCCACCTGTTGGCGAGCCAGGCGTCTGGAAAAGAGCGTTGATAACGAGTCCCAAGCAAATGTGTGTTGTTGTGCACGCTTAAATCAAAATTTTCAGCTCCAGTGGTGATGTTTGCTGTTGTTTGTCAGTGTTTTTTGATCCCCACACCTGCCCAACCCGCTAAAATACGTGTTAATTAACCAGTTGAACCCGACCTGACCTCTAAATTTAGTGCTGTACCTGTCTTATGGCCATCATATTTGTACAATGCCATAATGTCATCAGACAGGACAAGCTGCCCAAATCTCCCCCACGCATTACTTTTTGGCTCTTTCTGTGTGCAACCTTGGCATTGCTTGTTTTTAATTTTTCTCCGAGTTCTGGCGGTGTAAATAAAAGCAACGACGCCACTTAGGGGAGAACACGTGCAGGTGAAGTCAAAACGCTCAAAACGAAAACATATGCATTAACCAAAACCATAACAGCACATTGATGATTAAGCTGCTTGCGTCAAGTTGCGTGTGTGCATGCGTGTGTTTGAGAGAGAGAGAGCGAGGCGGGGGGGAGTTGGACAAGTAGCCTGATACACAGCCTCGATCAGATCCATTTCATTCATTTCGGAGAACAGTCTCGTTCCTGTGACATGGAAGAAGTTGACGGGCCAAGCTTGGAAAATCTGTTTTACAAGTCTTGAGTAGCACATCCCATGATATACCATGATAACCCGAACTATCACCTTGACTACCACCAACTGTGAGATAAAAGCTGTCAGGTAAATATGACTTTCTCATTAGACAACACAGCCGTGCAACGTGCAAAGTTCTGATGAACACAGTGAGCACGATATGACTTGAAGGGGCCATCAGCATTACAAGTCATTTAGTGGATTTGCACAAATATCACAACATCAGTGGTGCAACCCATACGCAAATCTGATATACGGCCATGTATGTAAACTACCTATTAAATATATATGTCCATGTATGTCTCATACATATATGATAAGTATATAGGCATATATGACAAATATATTTTAAAATATAGCAAAAATGGCCACTTTCAAATATGTTCCCTATATTTTTCCATATATGCACATATATGGCAAATATATTCCTATTGCATAACTGTTAATATATGATTGTCATATACTGTTAATCATATTAAGGATCCAAATACACAATGCATGTATGTATACATAATTGCATTATATATGTGCAAAACAAATACATCTGCCACATATTCACACTTAAATTTCTTAATATATGTGGTAAATATATAATGCAATCCAGTATATGCATATATATGTTACCTTATGTCATAGACCAAATATTTACGCTACATATTTGCACACATATCCTGAAATATATGTCCAAATATGCTACCTTATATGTCCCATTATTTAAAATATATGTTCATATATGGCCATATATCAGATTTGCGTATGAGAAGTCTAAAAGACGCATGCAGGAGGAGAGAGAGGAGGCACAGAGGGCTCATTCACTGTCCTCGCCCAGTGCTAACAATATTTAACAATGTCAGCAACATCATTTCAAAAGAAAAAGTAAAGCACATAGACTGTCAGACAAAAAGGAGGTGAACTGTTCCTAAGGGAAACAGATGATAACTGATGTAAAGACTTAACTCCCAAAAACGAAACAGAACTTGTGTATTTACTCATAAATGAGCATCAGGAGGTAAAACAATAAGAGAGATGAAAATTCTTGACAGATCTTAAAGGATATGAATGATGATGACTGGAAGCCGAGTCATTTTCACTGTGCAATGAACACTGGGAGATTTTTGTACTCTACTAGAATACTTGTTCACCTCTCCTCTGCTCTTCCTCTCTGGCGGTCGGTCCCGTGTGTTCTGTCTTGGCTGTTTTAATAAACTGCAAGCCCACTTGGTGCAGAGATGCAAAACAGCGGGACGCTCTGCCGCGGACGTGCGGGATGATGACTGTCGCTGCGGACGCTGGAGTGCATCCGTCTCTGCCGGGGGCCTCGCCGCCGTCCCACCATGCATCATCCGTTTGGGAGCGGGGATGAAGCCGTCAGGGGACCACCCATTTGTTTCCCTGCTGATGGTTTTTTATGATCAGTGCGGCCCCCCCACCTCCCCAAAGCACACATACACACACACACACACACACACACACACACATTGGCATCCTCCAGTCCCCCACTGGACATGAGACAGTCTTCCTCAGCAGCTTGGTGTGACTGCACAAGCTGTCGTTTGCATGTGTGTGCATTTATATTTATGAATGGATGTATACAATGTGTGTGTGTAGATGTATAGAATGTGTGTGTGCATGTATGAGCGTATGTATATGTGCATCTGTGCATGACAGCTTGTATATGTACAGTGTGTGTGTGGGTTTTTGGCTGCATCGGTGAGTGAGTGTATGTGTGTTTGTGTGTGTGTATGTGCATGAGTGTATGTGTTTGTATGTCTATATTTCTGTGTATGAGTGTATATGTGTATCTGAGAGTGTGTGTTTCCACTGTAAGGAGTATAAGGTTGTGTATTGATGTTTATGTTTGATTGTGTGCAGTGTTGGTGTGTGTATGTGCCTGTGTATGCGTGTTAAGTCTTCCTATATGTCACGTGGCATGTGTGTGTGTGTGAGCGTGCATGTGTAGGTACAAGTGTGTGTGTGTGTGTGTGTGTCTCAGGGAGCTGTCAGCAGAGGAAGGATTGCATTTAAATGCAGGTCGCCACACAGCTGGCAGATGCAGGTTCTGTCTCTCTCCGCTGCTCTCTGCTCAGGATGGAAAGCCCTCCAACATGGCGTGCATATCAACTATCTCCTCCCTCCCGCCGCGTTCGGCGCCCGGCGGCTCCGAGGGACCGGCGGCGCACCCGGCGGACCCGGCAGGTGATTCTCTGAAGAGGCGGCTCCCTCGCTCTGATGTGTTTCAGAGGGAGCGGGCCGGATTTGTCAGTCCATCTGCACGCTGACAAAACTGACAAGGGCATCGAGGTAATTGAGCCGATGTTGGAATTTATGTGGCCATCAGCTCCTTATTTAATTCCTCTGCCTCTCTCATTAGACTTGGAAGCCGGTCCTTAATTATTTTCAGCACCGGCTAATTAAAAACGGAGGTATGGCGTGAATGAAAATAAATGAAAGGTGGGCATCGTCAGCTTGTGAATTCATGTTGATGTCTTCATGAGTTTTCCATTTCAGACGAGGACGTGAGAAGTAAATATTTACTGAAATATAAATATAAAAGCTGGTGTATTTGCCAGCATACACAATGTGAGGATAACTGTTAGTTCTCCACTGATTTCAGACATCCTGCAGGCAGAGTCGCCCTCTGATCGTAGGACTGAGGTTCTTTGTTGACATAAAAATCTGTAAAACCTGCTTGTACATTTCATTCATTTGTTAAAGGTTTGATCAGTCAACATTTTTATTAATTGTGTTTATGTCCCCTAAAATGCCTGGCCTTATTATAGTGACTTGTATCTGTACAAAGTCACTACAGAGGAGTTTGCATTCTTCTACTGAAAGTGGAGGTGTGTGTGCACGCCCCTAAAATCTTCAAATGCTCCAGGCCTGCTGGATTTGGTACGTCACAAATCCCACAGCCAATCGGCTGTCAGCTGAGGGGGAGCTGCTTTGCATATCATTAGCAGAAGAGCGTTTTATTGTCAACAAGACCAAGTGGAAACTGCTGCCTCACATGAACAATATTAATTACGAGATTCACTAAAAAAAAATATTTGTTCATGGTTAGATTATCAAATATGGCACAATTTCCACAACAGCCGTGGGACGTCCTGTGGACAGAGCTCTGGGTATGAGCCGGTGTGTGAGCAGACAGGGGTTTTGGGTGGGGCCTATTTGCATATTCATACATCTGGGCAAGCTTTAGAATTGCATTTAAGGCACTAAGGGATGTTTTTTCGTTAAAAAAAAAAACTTCTATATGTGTAATACTGATGAAAAGAGATTATTTTTAGGGGCCTCATGAATGACTGGAGAGGGACTTTAAAGGTTATAATCTGTGCCATAATTGGGTCACCCTGCCTTTAGGAGCTTAGCCTGCAGAAATGTCTTTAGTTTGGGTGTCAGTGGAGAGTCTTAGTGTCCGTGATGTCCAAATGTTTATTCAGTGGCTTTTCCATCTTGGCAAGAAAGGAATTCTGGGGGCAAACACTGAATATGAGTCAATTTTTGGCATAAAAACTGAAAAATTCACAGATAATGAACAAAATATCAGCTGTTGGCAGCTTCAGCTTAAAAATTTTTTGGCATCCGTATCAGCCGTCAGAACCCATAGTAACTATTCCCTCTGCTGTAAGGCTGTGGTGAGCGTCTCCTGGAGAAATCTGGCTCAGATGTGACAGTAAAGACGAGGTGGGTTGATATTCTTGATCATTTTTAACAGCGAGGTTGTGAGCTTAGATTTGAGAGAGCTTCACTGCACCCAGACTGCAGACGTACTTCATTCCTGCTCCCACTGCGCATAAATCCAACATCAACTGACACTTTTAAATCCCTTTTTATGTGATATTCACATGTGTAAAGAATAATCCGCTGAGCAGTATCTCCAGGATCTCATCTCCACAGCGGTGCCTTAATCCAGTCCGCCATTCGCAACAAAAGCCTTTCGCTTCGGCCTCCCAATTAGGCAGCTTAGCCGGCTTGTGGAGAACAAATTACCATCCCTGCTCCGAACGAGCTTTTAATTTCTGATTGTTGCGGGGAGATGCCGCGTGCAGAATGGGGTTCGCTGGTGCAGAAACCTCACAGATTGAGATTTGCTGTGTTTAACACATAAATAATTGAGCTTGTTTACCAATTAGTTTGTTTATTTTATCCCCCAGTCGCCTCAACTAATTGTTTATCATGCAATGTTTCGACCCTGGAGCCAAGTTAGCTGCCTGATTGTGCATTTTCTAGAAACCACTGCCGTTGAGTAATTTATTATCGACCAATTTGGCCACATTGGGGCGAAGCACTCTGGGGCAAAGCACTGTCAACTGCAAGGTCAAAGCCATTGCGGCTCACCATAGGTGTGTGTATAGAGGCTATTATTATTCCTGAGGCTGGAACGGCACGGATGGATCCCATTTTCCTCCACATGTTAGTGATTTACCGTCTCTCCGTGGTCAGAGCAGTAATCATTTGAGCAGATGGCAGCTGTGAGCTTTTTAACCATATTCCACAGCCTGCTCTCGTATGAAGCCCGGCATTCAAGTGCAGATCACCATTGGCCCCAGCTGCCATTACTGCTGATTTGGACTGCAGTAAGAGTCTCCTTGTCCTCCGCAGTGTGTCTGAGCTGCTTCAACACGCAGGGCGACTCTCTTTCTGAGGCTGCTTTTGTGAACAGTGGGACAGCAGGGAGCTTTGATCTCCCTCATGGGCAGTATCATGCTTTGTTAAAGCTTGTGTAGGTGGCTATTTTCTGCCTAATTTTGACAAATCACCGTTATACACACACACCGGGTCTGAACCAAACTAAATGCACCGCGGCCGTCTGGGCTGCCCCTGAGGCTGTGATCTCACTCGTTTAAATCTGTGCGGCTTGAATCAGACATCCGGTCACTGCCACACTGACATTCACGTGAGGTGCACATGGCCACGGTCTCTGGTCATGCTGCCTTCCTGTTCACCCGCTGCATCGGCATACGAGCGTGCATGAGGGTCGGACGAGGTACTAAATCTCAGGTGGGTGCTGTTTGAATTCAAATTTTTGATGGTTTGTAAACACAACAATCAAACTTGGCCCCTCCTCCCTGACTAAGCTGACGGCTGGCAGTGAGCTTTCCTTCCCTCGGATGCAGGAAACACATCATATGTAGGAAAAATGTAACGTCAGCAGTGAACAGGCCAGCGGCGCTTCGCTCTTCCTCCTCCTCCTCCTCTCCCTCAGCGCTTGCCAGCGGGTGAAATCCAACCCCAGATTCACTCTCGTTGTGGAACGAGCTTCGTCCTCTCGGTGTTTCTCCTCGCTAGATTTCCTTTTTTTCCGTGCTTTGCGATTTTTGCAGCTTCCTATTGGACGTGGTGCTATCGATCTGGCACCGTGCTGCGCTGTGATTGGCTGGGAGCTACACGCCTGCTGCACAAAGGCCGACGCCCACACTGCAAAAACTCAAAATCTTACCAAGATTATTTGTCTTATTTCAAGTCAAAAATGTCTTATTTCTAGTCAAAATATCTCATTACACTTCAAATAAGACATGATCACCTCAGAAGTAACTTGTTTTTAGACAATTGTCTCTTGTTTCAAGTGAAAATTTGCTTGAAACAAGTGAAAATTTGCTTGTTTCATTGGCAAAATTTGTTTCTTGTTTCTAGCTAATTTTCACGTATTTCAAGTGAATTTTCACTTTTTCCACTGGCAAATTTTGCCAATGAAACAAGCAAATTTTCACTTGAAACAAGCGAATTTTCACTTAAAACAAGTGAAAATTGTCTAAAAACAAGTTACTTCTGAGGTGATCATGTCTTATTTTAAGTGTAATGAGATATTTTGACTAGAAATAAGACATTTTTGACTTGAAATAAGACAAATAATCTTGGTAAGATTTTGCGTTTTTGCAGTGCAGAAGAGTCCCGAGCTCAGCGAAAAAATAAAACCAGGCAGAGGGCAGCGTCTCTGCAGACACACACACACACCAATCCACACTGCTAGTGGCTCAGCACTGATGATGGAGAGGATTCATTTCGTATGAGTCTATACATTTTTGTTTTTTTTTTTTGAGGAAAATCCGTCTCTTCCTGCCTCTAACAAATGAACATGAGCGATGAAGGTTGGACGGGGGCGATGGAGAGGCTGCCACAGTGACACTGCGCCCCGTCCCGTCCCGTCCGCTGCGGATCCTCTCCCAGCCAGCAGAGGATTTTCTGCTGATGCCTCCACTGTATCAGAGCTGTGGGCTTTGACGTCACGCTGGTTGTGTGCAGCTCTTGGGACGTACGCTTATGGAAACACTCTGCCTCAATGGGCCCTTGTTGTAAAACAGCCCGGAGGTAGCCATGATAGCTTTGTCAAGGCCTTTTTTTTTCCTTTTTCTTTTCTTTTTCTTTTTTTTTTTGGTTATGTGCTACGACACAAACACGAGCCTGTTTCCAAGTCCACTGTAGCTGTTAACATGGCTACAGAATGATGTCCTATCTAAAGTAGGAATACATTTCCTAAAATTTAATTAGAGTAATATGAGCATAAATCAAACACTGCCTTCAAAGCCTACAGTGATTTTTTTTTCCCTCTTTGCCTCCACTTCTTTTGTCTTCCTCAACACAGATAGACCGAAAACAAGCCGTGCTGTGTGCCCATGTGTGTGC
This sequence comes from Myripristis murdjan, assembly GCF_902150065.1. NCBI lineage: Eukaryota > Metazoa > Chordata > Actinopteri > Holocentriformes > Holocentridae > Myripristis > Myripristis murdjan. The sequence continues at coordinate 21,528,995 of NC_044002.1, read as the reverse complement.
CGAGGCGTGTGTGCATGTGTGTGTGTGTGTGCTCAGATGCGAGACAATAATTATCTGTGATACATTATGGATTATTTATTAGATTTTCTGTCCCTACTGACTTGGCATAGTTTAACAACCAGTGAGAGTTTGGCATTTGGACAGAAGAATGGAAACAGAATACTAAAAATAAATGTGCTGAATAAAAATGAAGAGTGCCGCTGCAGCAGAGGATCGGAGGGGTGGGGGGGGGTTTCGTGTGAGAGAGGGTCCGGACATAGAAATGACCGTTTCAGAAACCGAGATGAACTGATTGGCCCCGGGCTCATTCTCCTATCAAATCATACCGGATTATTCAGGCCGTTTCACCTCCTGTTTTCCCTTTAGCTCATGACAGGTTTGGATCTTGAGTGTCACTCATTATATAATGTATGTAAAATGGAATTAAATGATTTTATAACAATATCAATACCTGCAGTGCATCTCTGCTGTAATGCAATGTTTCCCACGATGGCTAAAGAGTAATTTATGCTAAACTGTGACAGATGTGCAGGTTATCAGATGTCTGCAGTGCACAGATATACAGGTTTATCGCTGCTTATTCACATAGCAACAGATTTAACAGATTGTTTTCCTGGATTACAGAGCATACAGGAGCTCAGTCCAAAAAAAAAACAAAAAAAACAAAAAAAAAAAAACAGCGTGCTAATTTCAGAGAGAGCCTTGTTGTCTACCCGCAAAAAAACAAGATGATTCATCTCGAAGGGGTTTATCCTTCTGATAAAATGTTCCTAAATCTCCCGGGCGGTATTTACTTTGTCGCCGCTTGCCAGAAGTGTCCCTACTGTAGCCACTCAGCTCCGCTCAATTACGGCGCACTGTTCCCTTCCAAAAGACTGACAGCGCTGACAGCTTATTGGTTGATTTCCCCCTGACATCTCGGAGGATTCGGCTTAATTATAACCTCTTTTGATCTGCAAACTCCGGCACAGTCTGGCTCTCTGTGCTGTCTCGGTGGAGGGGGAAGCTGTCCATCTCCCCTGCCCACGTTTTGACACTGCTGGCAATTTGCAATGCTGATTGAAAGGAGGGCGGTTTGCTGCAGCGCTCTGGCTTCTGCTCCCCTCACCTCCTCCTCCTCCTCCTCCTCCTCTCTCCGCAACAACCCACCTCCCTCCATCTCTGTCAGGGTGTTTTCCCTCACAGTTCGGGGGCTCTCACCTTTCCCCGTGCCCTGCCGTTCTTCCTGAGACATGTAAGCGGCACCGGCGCGTGAAATTGTGAAATCGCTAATGACATTTTCTTTGCATAATGGCCTCCCTCGAAATGGTGCTTACAGCTGCTGGTGCTTTGATTGAGGACTGAAGTGTGTGTGTGTGTGTGTGTGTGTGTGTGTGTGTATAAATGTGTGTGAGGAGCGTTGGGGGCACGCTTGAGGAAACATGGCCACCATTTTTCAATTCCTGAAAACCAGACCTCCAAATGTGCTGAGTGCAGGTTGTAAATTTAATCCGATGGACAGCTGTGCCCTTCTTTAGTGCCACTTTTTGCCCGTGACCTCGACTTTGGGTTTACTGTTTTGTTCCCTGCAGACAAGATCTATCTATCTATCTATCTATCTATCTATGTCAACCTTTTCTGCAGTTTCTAGGCTGGTGATTGGGTTTGAAGTCTTTGTGTTCTGCATTATCACTCAGTATGTTTACATGCACACTAATTTTCCACTATTATTGCGAATATGACATCATTACAAATTTGATACCGTTCATGTAAACGGCACATTTCGTTTGGATATCCCTAATAAGGCCTTCGTCCGATTGTAGCATTTTCCGATTCAGACCTAGGACGGGTTATGCCGATGTTGTTCAGGTTTTAGGAGAATTCTCTGGTCGTGTAAACGGCACATTGGGACTATGCGTCTCGGTTGGGGTTTTTACCGCAGTTTGTGACACACAGCTGCCCGTTGTAAACAAACCAACTAGCCTGCAGTTTGCAAGACTGGGGTGGAGATGCATTCACAAAGTAAAAGCCCTTATTTTCTGCTCAGAAGGCGAAACACAAATACTTTTAAACATTAAGAAAGACTAGGATATCAACTGGTTTTTGGATATGTGCAAATACTGCAGCACAGACCTTTTCAATGCTGCATGTAAATATTAGTGGAATATTCATCTTCATTAGCCATGGAAATAGCTTCGTAGGAATATAGTCTTTTTCAGATTAAGGGGCGAAAAACGGACTATTTTGTGCATGTAAAGGTAGTCTCCGAGAGGAAGGCGGAGTCTGAAGTTGCACAGTGGCACCGGAGCCTCCACACTGTGTTCTTTGTAGACCAAACTGTGTTTTGTGTAATGTGCGTTAACAAAAGGCAGCAAAGAGCAGAGCGGCCGACTCCATAAAAAAGGCAGAGCACCATAAAAGTTTCATTCACTGACAAAATTAACTGCCGCTATTTCAGTCCTGGCATGTGAGCGTGTGTGTTTGTGTATGCGTGAGATAATGAGTGTGTGTATGTGTGCGTCTTTGTGTCTGCATGGGCTTCTGTGGGTTTATCTATTTCTGTGTCAAAGTTTATGAGCATCAGCCTGTGTGTGTGTGTGTGCGTGCACATGTGTAATTATGGATGAGTGTGGTGTGCTGTTGTCCATAAGCCTGCATTGTGTGCTGTCTTGTGTGTGTGTCCATGTGGCTCTCCGTGTGTGTGTGTGCGCTCGAGTTTGGCTCATAAAGGCTTTTGAAGGCCGTCTTTGAGGCTGATATTTTCAGACTGCAATCACTCATCTGTATGTTTTCACTGATATGAAATGTCTTTCAAATGGACCATTTTCAGTCCCCAAAATTATTATGATTAGGATTATTTTCAGGGTTGAAAAGCCTCTGAAACAGCATCTAAATGGGTCATAAGACAATAAAACTCACCACTGAAACACAGACAAATTAGATTATTATATTTTTAATGCGTTCACCACACCCTTTTGATGCTGGTGAGACTCTAGGACAAACAACTGCCATTAACCTCGTCAAGTCCTGGTGAGTTTGTCATCACAAATGCACGCTGCTTTGTTCAATCCCACATAACGTTATTTTAAATTCTAGCCGAGATCCCAAGGTTTCCAGAGATACCAAATATGTCCTGCTCAATTCCAGAGAAATGTGCATAAAATGATGCACAAGACACCTGGATATTTTCTACTTGATGTGATTCTGCAGCCATTAAACAATGGCAACTTGCAGAGGTGCCATACCCATTCAAAACGAAGGGTTATATGCCTTTATTGCACAAAAAAAATTAAACTATCATACAATTCAATTGCAATGGCATCACAGACAAGTCAGGTTCTTTAAAAATGTACGTGGCTCTGTAGAAATTGAATTGGAGTAGAACAGACTTTCCCATTAACACCAACATAGCAGGGAGGGCAGGGCAACAGCCATTTTTATTTAAATGACCTGCATTACATAGAACTGTGGCCCTTGTAGAGAGAGACTAGACTGTATGTGCATACCTCACCCTACCACACCCAATATTATGTGGCTGCAGTTTCAGGACCGCAGGCCTAGGACCATGCACTGCAAAAATTCAAAATGTTACCAAGATTATTTGTCTTATTTCAAGTCAAAAATGTCTTATTACTAGTCAAAATATCTCATTACACTTAAAATAAGACATGATCACCTCAGAAGTAACTTGTTTTTAGACAATTGTCTCTTGTTTCAAGTGAAAATCTGCTTGAAACAAGTGAAAATTTGCTTGTTTCATTGACAAAATTTGTTTCTTGTTTCTAGCTAATTTTCACTTATTTCAAGTGAATTTTCACTTTTTCCACTGGCAAATTTTGCCAATGAAACAAGCAAATTTTCACTTGTTTCAAGTGAAATTTAATGTCTAAAAACAATTTACTTCTGAGGTGGTCATGTCTTATTTTAAGTGTAATTAGATATTTTGACTAGAAATAAGACATTTTTGACTTGAAATAAGACAAATAATCTTGGTAACATTTTGCGTTTTTGCAGTGTGGTGTTTAGTGTTGGTCACCACATGGTTAGGTTTAGGTAACAAACCTACATGGTTAAGGTTAAGAAAAGAGTAGATTTAGGCACTAAAACTGGAAAAAGGTCACGTGCAAAATGTCTTGCTTCACGCTAGAAAGCAAGACAATTTCATCGCCTACGGTCCAAGAAATGCAATCCTGAAACTGCAGCCTCCAGTGTTGCCGGCACATAGCGCTCTACCTGCCTCGGACTGGCTACTAGTCATTGTCGCCTTCCATTAAGGTTAAGGTAAGGGTTTTGTGAGGGATAGGTGGGCGTTGTAGCATTCAAACTTCTGCATTTCAGCAGCTGGCCACTGCTAACATTTACTTACTTTCAGCAGGCAGGCACAGCACAACATTTCCTTGAATCTCCAGTAAGTGTGACACACTTTATTGCCCTATATGTGTGCTGTCACTATAGCAACTAAGCAGAAATGGCATTTTATTTTGAAGTAGCCCAACAAAAGGACCACAGGAAACAGTTCCATGACCCACGTTCTGCTCCATTCAGGTTCTGCATGTGGATCGGTAGCCCAATCCACATCTATGTTGCATCTCTATTGAAACAGACAGCAGTGGCTTGTGGTGCTTATTTTCCCTGAACGTTGGCTGTAAGGCAGTGCTAAACCCTCATCCTAACGGGCTTACAGTCAGCACTGAGGGCAAAACCTAACCCCCTCAAAAAGCATTGCACACAGCAGACTGATGCTGTGATCATCATTTTTTTTTTAAACTTCTCAAACTCAACCTAAAATGAAGGCTCGTAAATAACCCAAACACACATCTACCTCACACACAGGACCTCCAGCTGTTTGTGTGTAATTTAATGAAATGGCAACACTGACACTGAATGATTCATCCTGTTTTTTTTTTTTTTTTTTTATCAGTGTTGAGCGAGTTGTCAGGGTAGCTCTGTTTGCAGGTAAAACTGAACTCTCGCTGAGGTGGTACTGTCGTCATTATCCATTAGCCTGCATTTTAAAGTGCCGGCTACTTCTCTACCTGTTAGTCATACCACTCGCCACCTCGAACAGTTCACATTTTCTTTTTCTGTCTGTAAATGTAAATCTCAGCCTCCCAAAAAATAATAGGACACCTAAATCAATATCTACAGCGCATCATGACAGTCAGGCAGGTCCAATATATGTAAGTGTGATGTAGCTGTAATGAGGTGTTGGCAACCAGATACAGAATATGTCCAGTAAAATTGTCAAATTGTTGTGCGGTATGAAAAACTGTCTCCTCTAATGATTAAGACACTTGAGGGAAAATTTTAAGGGTAAATCAGAATTTAAGGGGATAAAGGGAGAGACAGTTTGGTTGCAGACTATTTTAAGTGCTTGCGGTACTGGTGGTGTCTATTAAAAGGCCGTTATCGACCCGATGTTCTGCTGATGTTCTTGCGTGTGTGCGGACATGCAACACGCTGAGAATGGCCCCGTTGTTCGCCGGTGTTTTCATGGTCAGTCTTGGCCTCGCCTCGGGCCACGTTCCGCCACGGCTGTCAGGCCGAAAGAGGAGCTTCTCCTCACATGAATAATAATTAGGATACTCGCTGCCAGTTCACAAAGAAGTGGACCATCTGGGTTCAGCCACACGGTCCCTGCTGTCCGCTGTGTGTTTGTCTGATGTGCCGCGGACCTCGACCGCGCGGACCGACTTTGACGGACACTGCAGCTCGACTTTGGTGCTGCTGCACTGAAGAGGCACTGAAGAGAGTTGTCCTCCTGTTTGTGTGTGTGTGTGTGTGTGTGTGTGTGCGTGTGTGTGCGCATCCAAGTTGGCATGCACACCCTTATCCACCCATCCACACACACACACACAGACACATACAAGTAAACAAACACATATAGTATTTGTATTATGATCCTTGTGAGCAAAGGTGTAGATTTTACAGGAGGATGCAGTGGATAATATTTTAACCCCCCCCCCCAAATAAAAACAGAGGACTCTTATTTTGAAAAAAAAAGAGAAAAAAGAAGCTATAATGGTTGTCATAGATGCAACAATAGCTGGGTTTCCATCCACCTATTTTTATTCGCATTTTCAGAAATTGCGAAAAAAAACTTAGATGGAAACGCCAGAAATTCGAAAAATGGCCGAAAATTCGCAAAAAAGTTTTTACGCTTGGAGGGGGTGGATTTCTCAGCGTATCGATAAAAGAAAATGCGACTTTTTGCTGTGGAAACAGGTTTTGCGAATGACTCGACCGGATACCACGTCACACTTCTACGCTACAGTCTTCTTCTTCTTATTGTTATCGTTATTATCATTATTATTATTATTATTATTATTATTAGTCTCTTATTCCTTATTTAGGATAGTTCAGTACGAAGTTAGCGCTGCCAAAATAGTAAGCAGACTTCTCTCAAGAGCTGTCAAGTTCAGCAGGAATCTGTCCCTGATCAGCTGTTGAGTGTCAGCTGAGTGTTTGTTGTTGTTCAGTCGACACACAGACGCTATCTTATGACATCATCTCACGGCGCACTCTTCTCCCAATAATCGCAAAACAAAACAAATGGAAACAGGCATAAATTCGCATTTTCTTTTGCGCATTTTGACAAAATTCGCTCAAAAATTTCGATATATTTGGATGGAAACCCAGCTAATGTGGCAGGGGCGTGTCTAAAGAGGTGGCACACACACACACATCACATCCCCCCGAGAAATATGATTGCCCCCCCTTTTATGCCCCCCCAATACTATTTACTGTCTTTCAGAGGCTATATCAGTTTTAATGTATGGGATCATATGAAACTAGACGACCTAACGAAGCCATTGGGACCCAGTTTGTCATGCTAGGTGGTTTCCAGTGGGGCTAAATAATGCTCCAATATTAGGCTAAATTCTGGCAAAGTGAAAAATGGCAAGGCCCTTGACCTCTGACCTCCAGATGTGTGAATGAAAATGGGTTCTCTGGGCAGCCACGGCTCTCCCCTTTGCAGACACGCCCACCTTCTGCTAATCCCATGCAGATTGGGCCACAAACCCTGCAGTCCACATGTGTTCTTGTGGCCTGTTGTAAAATGGGCCACAATGGTGATGTTTGCCCCCAGAGGAGACATTTCATTTTAGTGAGAAACTTGGTGTCGCTGTATAAAATGACCTGCTGTGACCTCTAGGATAATCACAGCCTCATGAAACTTTACAGCCACAAATTAGAGATCGAGGGCATTCAGAGGATGTCTGGTTTTCCAGGTAGGCTGACGATAAGGGAGAGTTTCTGGGACATTTCCAGAACTGAATGCTCACCATGCAATCGCCAACGCATGCAATTCTTGCAGAAATCTCCAAATGTCACAAGTTTTTGATACCTAATCACAGCATGAATTTTTCTGTGGTGTTCCTTAAGGTCTTGGTGTCCTAATGTGGCATTTTGGAGAGATTTCTGGTCATTTTTATCAATTCTCAAGTTATCAAAAATGTAAATTTAGCACCACATCTGTGCAACAAAAGTTATCATCCCCCCAAAAATTGCTGCAACAACTTATGAAACCTAATTAGACATGGGAATGCTCATTATACACTAAAATCATAATGCACAGTCCTTATAAACTTTAAGAATTTTTCAACGGGTGTCTAACAGAAACTGAATGTTTATTTCTGATTCATGACTTGAAAAAAAATTACATACAGTGCTGAGCTGCATCTCAAATTATCTCCCAGCGTTCAGATGATGTTTACCACTTCTATGTGGTATCTACTGTTGACCTTTTATCCCCCCCGAAATCCCCTGTATAGGGAAAAAAAAACAAGATGGGACAAAAATGGATAAAAAAAGATGGGAAGAAGTTGAAGAGGCTGGAGTCCTATCCATGCAAAATGATTTTCACGCTCTTGTGCAGTGCCACTTTTCATGTAAAACCACCTGCATTAGTGCGCAGGGCTCAGCACAACACCCTAAAAATCATGCCCAGCGTTTCCCGAGCCAATTTTCAACGCTGAATCTATTTCTGATAGAACTTTCTGATTTCCCATGGGTTTTTTTTAAACTCCCAAAATATGAATATGAATTGAGCTCATACAACCACCGAATGTTTTGTGGCAAATGTAATTATCCCTGCCACACACACACACACACACACACACACACACACAGTGTTGTGATCTCAGTCAGCAATATGTTGATGGAGAAACCAGAAGGGAAAAGGAGGAGGATGTCGGATATTAGAACATATTTTCTCAAAAAAAAAGCCTCAAAACTATGACAGCGCATTGTAAGTGGTGGGGTGTGTGTGCGTGCACGTATTTGTGTGTGTGTGTGTGTGTCTGTGTGTGTGTGTATTTCAAATACACATGATACACTGTGTAAATGCAACAGCCTCAGAGTTGCTGTAAGGTTTCTTTTTTCACTTTTGACAGAGCCAGGCTAACGACTCCCATAGACTTCAAGTCTTTATGCTAAGCTAACACCAAATGCTACCCATAGGAACTGAACCACTGGACGTACAGAGGTGGAAATGGTATCAAACATCTTGTCTCAGTCTGGGTAAGTCGGAAAAAAGTGGATTTTGGAGTATTACTGTAACCTCAAAATCAGTCTGGTATGTTTATGTCCTCTAAAATGTCACTAGAGGTGTTTCCACACTCGTCTGCTGAAGGTGGAAGTGTGTGTGCACGTCCATCAAACCTGAGTTTCAGACGTACCACAGGCCAGCTGCATTTGGACGGCGTGCTGCTTTCCATGTCAATTAATCAGTTCAGTGGAGTAGCAGCAGATATGAGAGTGGTATATCTATCAGCAGAGATACTGGTCATGTAAACACCCGGCGTCCATGTTTTCCAGCTCGTCAGCGATGTTCTGCCTTAACGTATACTTTCTTTTCTTTTTCCATTCAGCTTCTGGCGTGAAATGGCCTTAGCCTTAACCTAAAACCACTCAGCGATGTAAGAAGCGGCAAAATGTCTTCGCTTTCTCGCTTTTTCTATCCTCGTGAGAACATCTGGTCGGCATCAGGACAGCAAGAACACACAAACACACACACACACACAGACAGACAAACACACTCCTGTGGACAGAGCTGGAGCAGACACCCTATCATTTAGGCTTTTAAAACAACAGTTTCCCCACCAGCTCCAAACTGAGGATGCCATTAATTACAGGAGCAACATTATTGCTGGACAAATCACCGTGACCCGGCTTCTCTGTGGTAGCGACCTCACCGCGCCGCCTCTCAAAACGCTCTCGAAATGTTTGCCTTTCCCTGCCATGCACAAATAATCACTTACTCACACTCACATGTTGGGCACTCCGCTTCACACTCTCACCCAGAGCTGCTTACACTGACCGCAACAGTATAATCAGCTTCAATTCCTCCCATCTAAAACAATAATAAGCAGCCAGCTCCAGTGATTTGGGTTTGACCACTATGGTGCTTTTGAAGGCTGATACAAATTTTTGGGTGGGATTGAAACGGCCAGTAGGTGATATATTTTGTGCTGGTAAAATTCACATTTAAATTTGACCATTTGCATGCCCTAAAGAAATCACAATAATGCAGTCCATCACACAGAGTCACGTTCTTTTCAGGGTGGGAAAGCCGCTAAGACGGCATTAGACCACCATGGGACACTAAAATCTGAGCGAACCGAGCAAAATCCTCAGCAAAACTATATCAGAAGTAGGCAGCTGATGGATTTTTACTTCTGGTCTTCCAGTTCTGTTAAAAAGTATTTTTCCTCACCACTGCCGCCCTGTGCTTGGTTTTGGGGGGGATTTTGGTCCATGGATTTGCCCAGTATCTGCTGGGCTTCTATAAAGAGCCTTGAGAGAACTGTTGTTATGAGTTGACACTATATGAATAAAACAGAATTAACTGAAATGAACTGAAACACCAACATCAATCTGACAAAATTGGCAAACTGATATATATCGATAAGCCCCCTAGGAAAGTGTGTAATCAGGTTTTCACACCAAACAGGCACGGCGTTGCGCAGATAAAACCGAAATTTAAAAAAAAAAAACGAAATTAAACCTTATGAATTCCCAATGCTGACCTCTAGGGGGCGCATCCTGTGGCATTTCTGTATTCACAGGTGCCAGCAGGTTTAGTCAGGGCCATATTTGTTGACAAAGAGCTCACTGATGCGTCTAATTCCCGATGAAGGTCATACGGTGACTTATCTAGAAAAATGCCGGCATGGCAGAAAATATCAGAAAGGATGGAGAGGACGCCATGATGGAAAATCTGTCCATCTGTCCAGTGAAATCCCTGTATCTCCAATTTTGGTGATTCTCATGTTTTAGAAAGATTCGGAAAGTTCTGCTAGAGGCAAAACTGTTTTATTTTGTTTCTGAAAAGCTGATATTATGGAGATGCAAGGTTTTCTTTGGACAGCAGCGATATTTTACAAGCTGATTCAAAAGAGGCGCAAAAAAAAAAATTATGTGATGATGAGTTGATGAGAAACTTTACTTACCCTCTAACTCGCGCACAAATCGCCGCATTTTCACTTCTGGTGTGAAAACGGTGCACATGTCAGAGCCTTAACAACATTCCTGTAACGTTAAAAGTAATCATGTAAGAGAAAAGACACTCACTTTGCATGCCTTAGAGCTCAATTCTCTTTTTTTTTTTTTTGGCTCTGATTCAAGTTTTTTTCTCCGACTGATCACACTCATTTCTGAAAGTGATCAATATCTGATGTCAGTTTGACGGACCCAAACTATGGTTCAGCTTTGTGGTGTCGTCTGGTTGATGCATATTGATCACACACACCTCCCCTCGAGGTGTGTGTTTGGTCGCTGGAGCCGCCGTTCTCCTTGATTTTCCTGTCAATAGTCACCGTGACGGAAACAACGTGTGAATTTTGATCTGGCATCTGTTGTCAACAGTGATGGGAGTACAAAGAAACAGCGTTACTAAAGGCGTTACTTTTATCAGTAACAAGTAATCAAAGAAATTACTGTTTCCCCCGTTATAACGCTGTTACCGTTACTGACAATAAAATGCGCCGTTACTAGCTGTTACTTACTACTAATAATTATTATTATTTTACTATCCTATTCGAAAAATGTGCGTCTTGTGGAGAAAAAGCGGTGTGTCAATTTTCAAACCGGTCGGACTTTGCAGTTTTTCGTAACTTATCAACATGCATGGAGACTGAGCACAAATTACCAGAAGCACATGTGTTCCCCAATGGCAGAGCGGAAAGTATCTCCACCTGCCATACAGAAGACCGGGTGTTCAATTCCCCACCTGAACAAGTTGGCATCACTACTTTAAACTGTAATGAATTACTTTTTCAAAGTAACGTGCCCAACACTGACAATGATCGATGAAATTTGACAGCAATGTCCACACTGCAACAGCAACGCAAAAATATGTGCATTAATAAGAGGATTTAAGAAAAGAAAAAAAGTAATCATAAAAATTACTTTCCCCAGTAATTGAATTACTCTTCTGCAGCAGTAATTGAGTAGTAATCAAAATTACTTTTTTACAGAAGTAATTAGTAGTTGTAACTTAGTTTTGTGAGTAACTGGTCCCAACACTGGTGGTCAACGAGTAAGATTTAGGAAAACATGAAAGTAGAAATGAAATGAATCCATCGGTTCACAGAGCGCTAAAAAAAAACAAAAGATCTGTGCTACACAGGAGGGTGAAAATCAGACTTTGGACACTGAGAGGAGCGAAGAGAGAGGAGAAAGTTACTCATTGGAAAACGTCCGACTGTACCCACAGAGGGACTGGAGGTCATCTTCCCAAAATGAAACACGCTGTGATTCTCTTTCCTCTCTCACCTTGTCAAGCCACCTGCTGGCACGAGCAGCAGGAACGTACTCATCCTGAGCCTGCCCTCTGCATTCACGCCGTGTATCTTCTCATTTAGCTCCGGCAAAGACTATTCCCTGCAGAAAACCCCGGCCCGCTCTCTCCAAGAGGTCGGCACTCGCGGAAGCCGGTTGTGAAATATTAAACCTCGTTTCAGCTTAATTCATATTCATACCTGCGCAGAGTGTTCGTAACAAGTAGCAATAAATTATCAACTTTTAAGCCTGCCCGCTGTATTCCTGCCATACGCTCTCTTTTAACTAGGATAAAGTATTCCCCGCTGAAAATCTTGAAAATCCAAGCGCTGCTCTCCTTGAGTGGTCTTAACTCACTGTTAGCACACAGAATCATAATAACAGTATATAAAAATTAATTTCTTCTTGGAGGAGTGCAGATTTAGCGTTAGGGCAGGGGTGTCAGACTGAGGTAGCGGGCTGGATCGTTCAAATGAGACCTCACGGGGGCCGGATCATTTTTTTCGCCAACATTATTATGACCCGAGTCGGTTTATGGATATTTTAGGCTACTTTCTGATTTATTATTTCAAAATCAACCAATTTGTAGCCTACCGATCAATGAGAAATGGCATGAAAATGACCCACAATGTAGAATTACATAAAGCAGAAGAGAGAAATGACCCAAACACACAGCACACAGGCTTGCCATTTACCTTTCCAGAAGAAAATATGGCTCTTTGCATCTTTCATGAAAAATTCAAGATCCCATGTCAACCTTTTGCTAACATAACACAGCAACTAGCCTGCTGTTTTTCCCCTTTATTTGCGTAATTTACTTCTTATATAGTTCATCATTGATCATAAATGTATCTATTTATCCTAGAAACCTCTTATTTTTCTTATTTCACATAGTTGATAATAATTGGATGTAAGTATTTCAATACAAAAATAATTCTTTGAATTAAAAATATGCTTGTTTTTTCCCCCCTTTTCCTCTAAAACATGTCGGCGGCTGGATTTAGGCCTTGGCGCCGCGTCTCTGACGTCTCCGCCTTCGAGAAACAGCCTTGTGACCCAGTAGTTGCAGGTTTGAATCCCTGGCCTGTGTGAAAACCTGTGTGAGGAAAAACTGAAACACCCTCCCCTCCCCTTTTTTTTTCCAGCAACACAAAACAAGCGAAAAGGGCATGCATGATCAGTCGAGCGTCGGGCGGATTAATAAAGATCAAATAAAAACATTCTTGAGCTTCGGGTTTGCCGGCGCCGTCGGTGTTGCGGCTCAGCGTGCAGCGCGAAGACGAGACGGTTTGAATGTGGCTTTACTGCGGCGGCGGCGGCGGCGGCCTCTCTGAAGCCCCTGAGCCCGGTCGATAGAGGCTAGTGGATAAAACCGGATCGATGTGACAGTGATGGTGTTTTATAATGCCAATAACCTCAACTCCGAGCAGCCTCTCTCTCTCTCTCTCTCTCTCTCTCTCTCTTTCTCTCTCTCCATCTCTCAATTGCAGCCGTCAGCTCTCAGCGGCTCGGTAATGGACGGGCCTGGTGCTCGCCGCTAAGAAATGGGATCTCGGAGTGTGTCTGCGTGGAAGAGAGGTGTGTGTGTCCGTGCATCTGCTGCATCTTGTGGCGCCGCTTTGCGAGAACGCTGACCTACAAAACCCACCAGATACACAGGATGAATTATGGATCGGCTGCTACATCTCGCTGGAATATTCCCATCTCCCCAGGGACTTGAGTGTGGATTTCAGCGTGCAGGGGTGTGTGCTTCCGAGTTCATAAATGCATTTTCATCACGTAGGACAAATTAAAAAAAAAAATCAACAACAACATAACACTCCATTTCTGTCCTGAGAAGAGCAAACACATTAGCAACTTTTTGCGACGTAAGCCTGGCCCGCAGGGAGTGTGTCCTCCAGCGGAGAGCATTTTGGAGGCGCAGCGAGACTTATCGGTTGCTATGATACCGAATAAATGCGGAAGCAGTGATTCATTTATCTGCCGCGGGAAGGGCTTGACATTCATTTTTTGGCTCAGCGGCCACCGAGGCGAGTGGTTTTCCAAAGTCGCTCGCCACGCGGCAGAAAATCACCCACCCGACGAAAAGCAGTGAGAGGAAACTGGAGAGTGTAATGATGTGTTGGTTTGGAAATAAAATTTTATTTTTAGAGCAAGGAATCATTATATGCCTATCTGTCTGACCTCACTAAACTGTGTGTGTGTGTGTGTTTGTGTGTGTGTGTGTAACAAATGACATGCCTTTTGCCTCATCAGTGTCATAAATCCAACAATCACTGCAGAAGATTGAATGATTTTTTCAAGCTGAATCATATCCGACATCCGACCTGACTTCCACTTTTAATTGAAATGCCTCTTCTTCTTCCTTTTCTTCTTCTTCTTCTTCTTCTTCTTCTTCTTCTTCTTCTTCTTCTTCTTCTTCTTCGTCTTCGTCTTCTTCTTCTTCTTCTTCGTCTTCTTCTTTCTTCTTGGACTTCACTTGTCTTGATCTTTTTATAGTCTTACTCTGTTTTTCTCCACCGATTGGCTGTGCACTGGATGCCCCGCTCTCCCAAATGCAGTTAATTTTTAAATACTTTTTTTCTCTCCATTTCTAACCACTGATCTATAATATTGTTATTAAAGTATTTTCTAACAACCAGAACCAGTTGGGATTCAGCTGAATTTTATAAAAAGTCAATAAAAAGCCAAGTGAATCACATCGAAACAAGTTGTGACTATTTAAACTTCCACTTGTTGACAGATTATATCCTCCACTGACACTTTTTAGAGCTTTTTCCTCCTTTTTAAAGATTTTTTTTTGGGGGTATTTCTGCTTTATTTCACAGTTGCCCGGATTCAAACCCAGTCCGCTGTGATCAGGACTCATGTGGTACGTGCTCTACCGGGTTTTTCTCCTCTTCTTGTCAGATCTTACCGGCCTCTGACACTTTTTACACAGTTTTTATTCAGATACAAACAAAGTCAGCTTCTCTTTTTTGTTTTGAACTGGTAAAACACGACGGCTGGTCTTTGTATGCATTGTGATTGGACGGTCGGGTAAAAAGCTGTGTTATGTCAGAGTTTTTATGGAGATGAACATTTTTCAGTCGTCATAAAGAAACACCTGACACGTGGTGCTCAGTGCAGAAAAAAATAAATGCACTTGGAAAAGCCCTTAGGAGAGTTGACTTACGCTGCTCTTATTTTCAAATCTGAAATTATCATTTGAATTTAATTTTTTTTTTTTTGGCTACTGTATTTATCAGAGTTATATTGGTTTTTTTTCTTCCAATATTCATTGCAGTATTTTGCTGCTTTCTGTCACGGCAACAAATGAAACTCGTTGATGCAAAACTGATTGAGAAACTGTGAACTTAATAAAAGTTTCCTCATGTTTCAGTTTCTTTTGAGGGGAAGCTCTTGCTGCTGGGAGAGCAGCGGGCGATTCCCCCATTAGCCGCTGACACTGTTGGGAAATCAAATATTCTCTTTGGATGAAAGAGGGAACTTCTAAACTTGATAACTTTAGACAGTGCTTTGCTACATTACAGCTTCTGCGGCTGTTTTTATGCAGCGGGTTTGATTAAAGTTCAGAAAAAAATCTACTGAGAACACACACTCACACACACTCACACACACAAACGCTGTTGAATGCTCCTTTTTGTAGCTCTGTGTCTTTATTTCTCCCTCTGTGTGCGGAGCCTGTGAGGCTGCCGGCCGCTCTTTGAGCTGGCAGGCCGTGCCCGCCGCATGTCAGGAGGTATTGGTGATTTCAAAAGACACATCAATCACAGAGCTTGTGTTCAGTGCGGAGGAAACACCGCGGACGCCTCGGGGGAAATAACACACCACGCTGAACCCCCCCCATCCTCCTCCTCCTCCTCCTCCTCCTCCTCCTCCCCTCATAATGTCAACACTTTCACTTTCACTTTCATCCACGCGCGCGCTAAAGACATTGATCAAGCGACAGGGGACATTGATCGTGACATTGTAATAGAAACAACAATGAATATGTTTACATGCAAACTAATGATTCAGCCCTAATCTGATTAAGGTAACAGAGGGCTGTCGGGTGACGTGCCCTCTGGCAGCCATGTTGGAGGGCCACGGCTCAGACAGCAGCAGCCGGCTGTGTTTCATAGGATCAGACCAGCGATTCTGCATATTTAGCCCAATATCTACAACGTGAGCATAATTCAAATGTATTTTAGAACTGCGATATAATTTTCCCTTCATTTTATCCAGCCATTGGTTTCCATTCATTCCACTACGATATAAAAATGAACTTTTAGAGACTTCAAACTTTCTTCACACCAGTATTCCCGCACCATAATAAAGTCTTTCACACAGCAGCAGTGTTGAGAAACGGTCCCTCCGCCGTGGAAAATAGTCCCGTTTGCTTTGCACAGCCGATTATCAGTTCCACTTATGAACGGTATTTTGAAATCCCCTCTAAAGCACTTCATTGGTGCTCAGTTTAACCTTTTGAAGCAAACACAATCACACCAGCATGATGATTCTAGTTGGCCCTGCAACATATGGAGACCTGCATTAAAACATATGTTCATATTCATCAGTGGTTTCTATAGGAACAATTTTAAATTTAGGTGCATACAAAAAAGAAAGATATTTAACTTAAATATCAATTGACATTCATACAATAGTGAGCCTGATCCCACAACACAAACTTTAAGATGTTTTCGCTGCTTGCAGACACAATTTGCACTTTTTTTTTTCTTGAAAATAAAATGCTCACAGTATTTCCATTCCACTCCATCTCTTATCTGTGTATCTGTTTTTACTGAGACAAACTATGCAGATTTGATGGGACAATATAAAATAAATAAGCATTAAATATCTTCAATTATCAATTAAAAATCTCCACAGTCACCTGAATATTTTTTTAAAAAGTAACTGTAAACTGATTACCTTATTTTAAATTGTAACTGTAACAGATGACAGTAGTTTAGACACTATATTTACATACATATAATCAAATATATACCACAAGTAGACCATGTGGAAAAGCAACTGGTAGTAATAGTAGTGTTAAAAACCAAACTGTATTTACAAAAAAGGTCTGAAGTCTGTTTGAGAACCGGATACACCAAAGCATCAAACTTGAAAATCCACAAAGTCTCTCTCTGGAGAAAATTGTTTAAGACGATCACCACCACTCATGTTTTGTATTTTAAATATGTTGTCATGTGTTGTGTTACTCCATGATCCTGTTCATGTGCTGGTTAACGTGGATTTGAACGCTCTCGCAGGCCTGATGCTCCTCTCTGCGGAGTGAAACCTGAAAGCCTAATGAGACTCAGTCTGGAGCTGCACGTGTTTCATCAAGGACGTGGAAGCGGACCTTTGAAAAGCACCGGGTTCCTCAGCGCTGTTTGTTTATTCACTTTAACCAAAGCTGCCGGCGGCCGCGTGCCCGGCCCTCTGAGCCGAGCGGCTGCTCCCCGAGGACGTTTGGCCGCACTTCATGGCACACTCAAAAGTGCGCTTCAGAGGATGCCTAACATTATCAAAGAAATCCAGCACCACGGCGGATTATGCCCTATTATTTCCTCAAAGAGAATACACAATCAGCTCCCTGCGTCTTACACGGGGTAAAGTCATCTTTGTTAGCTGAGGCTCTCACTTCTCAGTCTAATTCATCGGCGACAGGACCTTCACTGTCCTCCTTTAATTGTGTCCTTGGGCCCCGACTCTGCCCTGCTGGGTAATGAAAAGTAATACACGGGTTTGATGTTTTTATTACATGTTATGAGACAGCTCTTTCATCTGCAGATATTGCTTTTATGGTGATTAAAAGATAAAGTCGTGGGCTTTTCCCTGCTTTTTCTCGCTCGGTGAATCGAGTTCACCTCTCCCACATCGCCCTCCTGTGCTCGCGTTAAAACCGAGCGTCGGGCCCCTTTGTTATGAGGTAAAATATCTCCTCACCCTCTGCCTTCAGCTGCAAGTTCTCATTTCTTCTCCTCACAATGCATAATCACTCACCTCATTGTGTTGCATCCACTGTTAGAGCGACTCTTGCTCTTTGCAGGATTAGAGTATTAGTCACTTTTAAAGATGATCTGAGATTTTTAATATTTCAACCTTATTTTGCTGTTGCATTTACTTAGCAAGTTGGAATTTTAGATAAAAAAAAAAAAAATGATGCAATCCTATTGGCTGAGGTAAACCGAAGTGGGCGGAGTCAAAGCACCACAGTGTTACAGAGCATTAACCAGGTAAGGTTTATTTTTTCTTCACTGATTTATCCTACATTCATTTGTTCATTCATGGCCGTGGCCTTCATGACGTTGGAAGGTCGGCAGCCACTCGCTAAAGAGCCGACCTAAACAGCTAAAGGCTTGTTTTTTTTTTTGTTTTTTTTACACCGAACTCGGAAGGTGAACCGGTGTAATCTATTCCACCTTCGACTGGGCTCAGATGTTGAGAAAAACACAATCTCCTACCCGGAAATAAAACAGCTGCGCAAATAGGAATTCCCATCTGGAAACTCGGGCACAATCGACAATCGAGGCACAAAATGATGTCACAAATACAAATATACAACAAATCTCCAAAGCATATTTGAAGGTTTTCGTCCTAAAATGAAATACCCAGCATTTTCCCAAACACACTCACTCTCATCGTTCAAATTTTAATTTTCAATCAGTAAGCAGTTTTTTTTAAAGAGTGACAGTGTCTGAAAACTCGGCGTCTGTATTAGAGATCTATAGGAATATTAAAGGATGAGGCGGTGATTTTTGTTTCCAAATGTACTTATGCCATTTCAAAGTCATCTCTGAGCACCGACTGACAGGCAATCCATTTTTCAGAGAGGAAATCTTTGCCCCCTCCACCCCCCCGGTGGATTATGTTAAATATAATCAACTTAGAGAGGCATTTCTGCTCCCCAAATATCGATTTCAGCTCCCATGTCTGAGCTACAGTTTTGTTTGCTTAAAAATGGCACTCTACTAATCTATAGTAATTGGATCTATTTGTGTAACAGATTATTTTTCTTTGCATGCGATTATTGTGTTTTTCCGGATTTTATTACTCGGAGATAAATATGGTAATGATGCTGCTGGGAAATTTTGCCTGCAAATGCATCCGACGTTTGCCTTGGGAAATGTCTTGTGGACTGAGATGGCTGCTGGGTCTGCTTGTACCAGACTCTACATCCACATGTCAGCAGTTTGATATAGAGGCATTTAATACGGTTGAACATTAAATATTATAACTCTCCAGGTCTTTTTCAAGGCTCGTAGGCACCATGAAGACTCTGCAAGCCAATTTAATGTAATTATGATGCAATTAATTGACGATTACTGCAATCCGATATTGCATAAAATTGATAGATGTTAAATTAGGCTTCATTATTTTGGACAGACATGATTTTATTCTATTTTTAGAACTGCACGAAGACCGAGAGACTTCCTAGGCTTGCTTATTCCCGTCATAGTCTATATCCTGCGACTTCATTTAGGCTGTTGTGAAATTAGGCTTTATCCTCGGTGCTGCAAACAGACTGAAACACTAAAGAGTCGAGTATTAAAGCCCTCTGTCTTTGCTCACATGCTCAGATATCGCTTTAACATTCATCTGATCTCCCTCTGTAAGATAAAGTGGTTTTTTTTATATGCTTAACCCCACCCGCCTGAGCTTCACTGAGGCCCACGACGAAATCTGGGCTCCACTCAGAAACCTTATGGCCGCAACATGCAGTTGCCATGGAAATTGCAACACTCAAAGGTTGAAGAGAAGCCTTTGTTTTATTAAATGGCTGCAAGGAAGGACAAAATGCATGTGGGCGTTTGGCATGAAGGATGTTCGATTGGATTTTGATTTATTCACAGAGCGTCCTGTTGAGGCATTTTTTGTAATGGAGACAAATTGCTTGGAACAAGGCTGTTGTGTGTTCCTTTCCCCAGAGTCCGTCCTTTTTATAGACACGGCTGAGGGTTGAGTTACCTCCAAACGCTGGAATATACGCGTTCGATGAATTCATGAAGAGCAAACGCCTGCCAGAGCCTCGCTGCCTGCGTTTATGTGGTTTGTACAGAGTCTGAAGGTTTGCCTTCATCTCTGGTTGGAAACCAGAGCCGTGTGTAACAGCGAAACCCCGGCCGTTTGTCTGCGCCTGTCAATAACTCTTTTGTCCTCCTCGCTGAATAAGAGACCAATTGTTTTTGCTCGGCGGCTATGCATTTGTTTTCTCGTTATCTGCATTGTGGCAGAGAAAGTGCTTCAGCAGGCCGTTCGGAGGAGAAAAATAGCGGGCCCATTATGGAGTCTTTGTTCATTTTCCATTGATGTTAAATAGTGTCTCCTCGGCTTTGGTCGCTGATGAGACAGGGCAGATTCATTAGGAAGGGGCCACGCAGAAGACTGGTGTAAGCCACCGAGTGCAAATAAATTAAGTGGAGAAAAACAGCACCCTGGCTGTCCTCGGTGAAAGAAACGTCTCTTTGCGGGGAATCAGCTTCGCCAGTGCAGGGACGACCTCAAAGAGAAATTCATTTTATTTTTTCCTGTCCCTCAGGTAAAGCTGACAGGTGTGGTGTACATGACAAAATCACTTTCATTTCTGGTTTAGGCTGATTTTATGTGCGTGGATGTGTTTTTGCACGAGTTTGTCGATGAATATGTTTTATTTTGTCGTCTTGGCAGTCCACTGCGCCCGGACAGCTGGAGCGCCTGACACGAATGTAAAATCATCTCATCGGTGAGTCACTGTGTTGAGTTTACATCGTGCTCAGCCTCTCCCTTTGACACCGCTGCTTGACGAGCCGCGACAGCGCACATCTGAGAAACAGATACTCATTACGACAGCCGGCGCATTTTAAAGTGAGGCCGTACGCAACTTCAGCGAAGACGATAATACCCGACGATTTATCCAGTGGCTCTGCGGATGTGAACAGCCAGTGAAGAGATAATGGTTCAGATAGTGGGTACATTTCATACACAGATACACAATGCGGTGCTCTCAGTGTAGCATAATCGCTCCTCAGATCTCAGACGACTGTAACTGCAGCTTCACTTTTACCTCGGTACAAGGCATATCTCTTCCTGCAGCCCGAGAGATAAGAAACCTAATCCAGAGGGTGAGATTGTTCTTTACTGCGGTAATGGCGACTACAGCGGCTCTACTGTGAGGGAGAGCGGCCACAACCACAGCTCATTACAACTCAACACAACTCATTACCCCTGCTCCTGCACTGCGGTTTGGTTCTGCAAATTACACATCAGGGGTGTAAATCACAAACGTCATCACGATACGATATCATAGCGATTCTTTGTACAGCGGTACGGTATTTGCCGATATTACAAAATCTGCCACGGTACGGTTTCTCCTGCGATCGATATCAGAGGTTAATATTCTCTCATGTTTAGTTACTGTACATTATATCAGCTCACAAAACAACCACAGTATGATTTGACAAGTTTATTACTGAACTCTGTCAGACATGTAAATGAAAAGAAGGATGATGAAGGATAAAGATGGAAAAAGTGAGGAAAAAAGGCAGTGGAAACTAAATGACTTAATAAATGAGTGTACAATCTATTTTATTAGTTTGATTATTTCATTGTCATTATCATTATTATTATTGTTGTTAGTTATGCTTGCATTTGTTTGTATTTTCATTGCTGTGGACACTGGGGTCGCTGAGCTCCAGACCAAGCAGGTTTCCGGATAAAGGTAGCAGGTGAGGCACCAGGGAGGGACATGTTTTGTTTTATATTTCTTTTTATTTTTTTTATTGCCAGAGCAGAGAGAGGCGTCATGATGAACACATGCGTGTTTGCTTTTATGCTGGAACATAAAATCCGACCTACACATGAATTTTCCTGGACAATGGGCTTCTTAATTGCCTGAATGCGGGCCATCGGAAAACCTTTTGGGAAAATAACCTTTACAGTGAGAATCGCCATAGCAACCACTGAGCGCTATGTTGTATGGGAATTATCGGCACGGTTGGAGAGCGTCATTGACCAATCAGATTGCTTGTCAGGAACGACCTGTTGTATAAACATTTATTCATGGACTTCCCAGGCTTACAGGCTCGCATCTGAATGTCCGAACTCATGCATGAAAACTGAGGCTTCAATCATGGGATTAATAAAGCCGCAAGCAAAACATGATCGCTCTCTCTAACGCAGCTAACTGTATATGAAATATGAGGAGTCTCTCTGTTTCGTTGACACAGCATGTGAGAGGAGAATATAAACAGCATGGGCCCTTTCTTCCTCCTCCTCCTCCTCCTCCTCCTCCTCCTCCTGACAGAGTTGGGTTATGAATAAAACATGCAAAGCATGCTGGGGAATGAGAGTTCAGGGCGGCAGCACAGGATGGAGGGACACCGAGGAACTCTCCAGGACTTTTCAAATGTGTCTTCATGAAGGCAGAGCAGTTCATTTAAATCTTATCAAATCCGCAGTGTGGCCAAACTCCATGTCCAGACCACAGCAGCTGGAATTCTTCAATAAACGTAAAATATGTGTCAAAATAATGTCATAAATGAGGGATGGTGGTGCTACAGAGATGCCCAGGCCTACAAACAGGAGTGTTGTTTCAGCGAGAGCCAAGCCAATGTGACATGACGTCATTGAGACTATGGGCTCTAGTTTCGCAGACCAGGCGAGGCGGGGGCGTAGCGCAGATGCGCTTCGCCAACTGGGTGTGGCCAGGTGGATTTTGCAAGTTTGGCACGCCGTTCTCGGTGGCGCAAGTACTCCGCCGTCCCTCCTACCGGCGGAGGGGAGGAGAGAAGGCATGGAGTGGGTTTGACACAGCCGATTCACATGTAACCAATCAAATAAGCCCCTGTCCTTGCCTTTAAAATGCGCTGCGTGAAGGCGTAATGAAAGTTTACACAGCTGACATGGAGGTCTATTGCCGCAGGCGGAGCGGAGCTCAGGAGACAGGCGCGGAGCGGAGACCGGCGAGCAGTGCGGACACGTCACCAAAACCTCACAGGCAGGCTTCCGGAATGTCAGACACATGAACAATGCAATAAATACCGAAAAAAACACTATTCAATGCTACGATCACAATCAGCACATACATATATCTGCATATCAACTGTCCCGTCACAGCTGATGTCAGATCAAAGGAGATTGGCACCGTTTGTGCTGATCGTGAGGTTTTGGTGATGTGCGCCAGCCAGCCAAACTTCCACTGCGCCAGCTCCGCTCCGCCTTGCGCTGAAAGTAGACGTGGTTTCAGATGGCGAGCTTTTGGCGCACCTCGGCGAAGCCTTTTGGCACGAAACTGTCACTGCGCCAAGCCGAATCTGTCGGCACCTCCCCCCGCTGCGCCGGCACTCCCATCTCGGCGAACCTCCGCCTGCGAAACTTGGACACTGTCCGCCTCTGCCGCTTCGCCGGTCGAAACTAGCTCTGCGCGGGGTTCGCCTCACTGCGCCACCCCGCGCTGCGCCGGGAAACTAGAGCCCTGAGTCTCAATCTTTTTACTGGCCGGTTACATCAACATGTTTTGACAATAAAGGCCACTTTCAATTAGAAGCCCGGTCTAAATTAATTATTTCTATCAGTTACCAAGGTTTGTTTTAATCATCATTTGCAATCAGTTAATTGATATGTTATTAGGTAGCCTCATTTTATACACGTAGTATTCATACTTACTGGTTGAAGACTTTGATAGTGTTTCCCATCTTTGCTGAGCAAAAGATTGTACAAAATACAAACAATACAAACAAAATACAAATATAGACCGGTTGATTGAAGCAAATAAAAGCCGCGGCTGTTAGTTGAAGTTTAAAGGTTCTTTACTGCAAGATTCAGGCTTTGAACAGCCAGAACAGCATAAGACACTATTCTATTGAAAACAGACATGTAGCTCTCTGTCATATATACATTCATAATGTTTGCTAAGAGAGAGCAGTGAAAACGTCCTGCATCGTATCTGTTTTGGTGCACGTTTCAGCACCATGGACAGAGGAGTCTAATTACCATCCGTCGTTTGTTTTAAGTTCACAGAACCGAGCAAAGGGGCAAATTTAGCTCAAAATAAGGCCCGACCAAGCAGCTGGAAAAAAAAAGTCTTCCACAACACACTGTCGAAAATGATGGACGAAACAAAAAGTTCACCCACTCACACTCATATTCACTGATGGGCAAATTCTGAACCAATCAGGGGTAGATTTTCTTCTCATGGACGAGTAAGGCTGAGTGCATGTTGTCTCTATGTAATAAAACACATTTGTTTGGTGCAGATATCAGTCATAGCGATATTATGATCATTTTAATAGTTTTATTCTGGTGAGATAATGAAGAAAAATCCCAACCAGATGATTACCAGATCAAAACATCATCTCCGGTAAAGGTAAAGTTTGAGTGGCAAGGTGAGCCAGAGTGCAGGATTTTTAAAAAATATATATATTTGCTTCCTCCATTTCCGGGGGTAAAAATGTGAAAAGTGGAAGTATTTTCTGACTACTGGAGTAGTTTTTCCCCGTGAAAATGAAAATTTTGATGCCCATTAACATCAGGAATCAATAACAGAATTGCAATACCTGTCTGTTTTTTTTTTTTCTTCAGCCTTAGCCTTTGACTCTAGACTCAAGACAAGTCCAACAAGTTAATTTCCTGCAGAGCTGAACGACCAGGGAAACTCAGATGATATATAAACGCTCAACAGCTAAGCTATGCACGCGGTCCACAGCCAATCGGATCTCAGTGTGTTCTTGTGTCATCACTGATGCAGGTCAGCTCTTTGAACAGCAGCTCTGCCTGGCAAGCAGAACAGGGAGACTCTGATTACAGCCATTCAAAGCCTCCCAGTTCTCTTAATAATTTTGCTTGACGGACTACAGGAATAAACTTCTCGAAAACAGTGGTTGGAGAACAGCTGGATCCACCTTCAGAGTCATTAGCATTAAAAACATTAGCATTGAAAACATTTTTTTTTTCCCTGTTTACTGTGATTCATGCTGACAAGAAACAACAAAGCAGCAAAAAAATCTGATTTACATGTTTGACATTTTTTAAATGCAATCAAAGCCTCAGCAGCTGCAATCAGTCAAATAGAACAACATCACCAAGACGTTTGCTGGAAGACCAAGAGACAGTCTGGTATCACAGACACACACACACTTGCACACGCACGCGCACACGCACACACACTCATGACTCATCAGCTGGGATCAAAGACTAGACGGGTACCTTGCTTGGAAGCTAATGAGGACTAATCTTTAGCAGCAAAAGCAAAAAGAGAAAAAAACAGTGATAATGACCTGAAGATTGGATATTTATTGATCAATACTGAGATCAATATTGTTTCCTTATTGCATACCTTGTTTGGTTGTGTGTTCCCAGTGCAGCTGAAATGCTCAGAGAAAGGTATTCAGGCAAAAAAAGTAAACTAACAAACATTCTTAATGATGCATCTGTAATGGGATTTTTTTTTCCTCATCACAATTGGTTTCTGGGTCAGAGTAAATTGTTGCACACACACAGACACACACACACACATATGTACACACACATACAAATGCTCATACACACACAGATTAGCTGGTCTCTCTCCACGGATACGGTTACCGTAGACCAAATTATTCAGACGTGCAGAGTAAACAAGCGTGTGTGTGTCCACCATATTGACAGAGATGACGGTGCTGGCAATTAATGAAGTTTGTGTGTGAGGGCTGGAGGTGAGCACAGCTCTCAAAATACCGGGGAGAAAAGTAAACAGGCCGATGAAACCCCTCATGCGGCATTGTTTCGGTGAAGGCCAGCGCTGAGGTGATGCATTGCCGTGCGCGCGGCGCCCCTTGGTTTTTAATTAACTGAAACTGCATTGGAACGCGCCGTGCATTCAAACCCCGGCTGAACTGCATCCCCTCTCCTCCTCCCCTGTCATCATGGCAAGAATGATGCAATTCGTGCAATTTTATGATCCACTGAATGCAATTACTGGACCTGTCAGTGTTTTGGGCGTCTTTTGCCTATGATATATGCACTCTGCACGCTTGGCCTCAGACGGAGTGTTTACACACTCTCTCTCTGTCACACACTGGCACATCCACGCATATGGTTATGCATAAAGTGTAGGTGATTATGAGTATGTAAATATATTCTGTGGTGCCAAGCAAGCTTGCATTATTTATGTGTGGCTGCACACATCTGTATACTGATGAGCAGGTGCTGGTGGGAAGGTGCCGTTGCATGTTTGTGTGTCAGCAGTGTTGTGGCTGAGGTGGAATTTAAAAGCACCTTTTGTTTTGGGGGAGCTGAAAAAAAAAAAAAAAAAAAAATGTTGAGGTGTCTGGTGTAAAGTCAAACTCAAACCACAGCACTAGCTCGGCTCCGTTAGAAGAAGGTGCAGCTGTGTTTTTTAATTGCTTAACAGTTTTTCAGGTTGTTTCCCAAAGTAATCACGCGCCAGCCAGACATCATGTTGCATCGCGTCTCGCTTTTTTAAACAAAATCTTGCAAACTAATTGAAAAAAAGTCCCACTTTTTTCTACATTGTGAAGTCACATCAGTTAAACGTGTTGTGGGGCTTACATAGCCCCAGGGTTACCAGGCACTATAACCCTCCTGTTATCTTTGGGGTCAAATCGACTCCATTCAGCGTCTCTAAATACATGATTAACATAGTTTTTTTGGTTTCATATTTCATGATTTTCCTACTTTAACGAGGACAACTGGGTTATAATTTATTTAAAAAGCTATTTAGGTCACCAACAAGACACTTACCTGATATTTTTCTGATTTATTATGACTGTACCTGACGGATAAACATGAGCAAAAATGTTTTATTGTAATCAGTCAAGTCAATTTGACACCTGCAGTTTAAACTTCCACAAAATTATTATAACTAAAATTGTTATCAAAGTTTATGTGTCAAGTACTTGATGTTTTTTTGTTGATTACCTAAATAGCCCTTTAAATAAAACAAACAAATAAAACTCCCTCCCACCCCCACTTATACATCCAGTATTCCTATTACGCGACAATGGAAAAATGTGCAAATCACCATAAAATCTCACTGATTGATCTAAAATTGGAAAGAAATATTAATTTTTGGTGTTTTAATGGTTTTATATTATTTCTAAGTACAGATTTTTGTTATTTATAACCGATGCGTTACAAAGTGTGTACAGGACATTGAAAACATATCATCATGTCAATTTCATGTTTACCCGGTAGTGCCCATTACATTAGGAAAACTCATAGGAGGGTTAAATTATAGAGGTCAAATTGACCCTAAATGATTAAAAAAATCGGTAAATTTGAAGGTAACAGGTAAATGAGAGGAAGATAAAACCACCACTGTCCTGCAGAACAGCTTAGATTGGGATGACACAACACGGATGATGCTGAACTCTGGCGCTCCTGCAGCTCAAATCACATCACAAGAAGTCAATCAGGGAGGAAGAGCTGACAGGGGAAGACGCTCCAGTCACTTCCTCTCACTGTCAGTCATCCAACATGGTGGCGTGCTGATGGTGTCCGCCGGGAGCCGCTCGGCCCACGCCGCCTGACAGGCCCTCACATTAGAGCCAAGCGGCGGCGGACAGTTTGCTCCGGGGCCGAAGGGTAACGGCTCCTCGGGGCCGCGGCGTCCTCACACCTGCTAATCTTTCCTCTGACGTTGCTATGGAGACCCCGTTTGATGGGCGGGAGGGCGGGGGGGCTGCCATGCACACACACACACACACACACACACACACACACACACACACACACGGCACATCAGTCACTCCCAGAAGGGAAGTGACAGGATCAAATGCGGGAAGAAACTTTCCGAGGTGAATCCAATATCTGCAGGCAGACGGGATGGAGGAGGAGGAGGAGGAGGAGGAGGAGGAGGTTGGGAGGCCGTGGGTGTGTTTTCTCTCTCTCTCTCTCTCTCTCCCTTTCTCTCTCTCTCTCTCTCTCTTTCACACAATCTGAGGTGTGAACCCACTTGGAAATCGAGTGGGCTGCGGGAGCTGCCAAAGGCTCCTGCCATTTTATATTATCACGTTTCTCCCTGCCTGCCTCTCTCTCTCTCTCTCTCTCTCTCACTCTTTCTCTCTCTCTCTCTCTCTCTCTCTCTCTCTCTCTCTCTCTCTCTCTCTCTCTCACTCTTTCTCTCTCTCTCCCTGGAAAAGTGGCTGAGGTGAGGGAGGAAGAGGGGGATAATGAGGAGGTGGGATGTGGGAATCGCCTGCTATCGTCCATCAGGGAAACGGCATCAGACAGACAGAGATACAGAAAGACAGGCAGTCGAGAGAGAGAGAGAGAGAGAGAGAGAGAGAGAGAGAGAGAGAGAGAGAGAGAGAGAGAGAGAGAGAGAGAGACAGGTAAACGACGACTGAGAAAGGCTGCCGCTCCAGCTTAACATGCATAACTAAAATAGGGCTGCTGGTATGGACAGGCATTTGATGGTATGATACACTGCAGTATTTGACACAATTGGAATTGACTGAAAACGTATAAATCGACTTTAAAATGCAACCCGCTGTGAAACAGCTGGAGAGAAAAACAAAATACACAGCATTTTAAATCAGGAAGCAGCAGCAGTAACAAACTGACTCAAAACAGTTCACTTCAAAATTCCCATTCCAATAAGTAGATAAACCTTTGGATTGAGGCTTGTTAGGGGGCGACAGTGGACTACAAGAACAAACAGGGCTAACTTTAACTGCCCCACCTCTCCAAAAAAAAAAAAAAAAAAAAAAAAAAAAAAAAAGCATCACCCCTGAGTGGAAATCACCTGAATCCTCTCTGGAAATCATCTCTGAGTTTTTCTATTTGGATAAAAGAAGCATCCTCCTATATCCCCTGTAAGAAAAAGAAAAAAAAAATGCAACTTATTTAAAAATAAATAAATAAATAAATAAATAAAATATGGTAATTTTCCATCATATTTAAAATCCAGGGCGTCTTAGACAGAAGATTTTTAGTTATTTTTGTATATTCAGTGGTTATTGTATTGATATTTATTTTACACATGAAATTTTTATTTCTCTGTTTACAATTTTTTCCCTTTACTGTATAAGCACTGCTGGGTTGAGTTTGTGAGGGTTGGGTGGACTTTATTGGATCTTAAATTTTGATCTCCAGTGTGCGCTGACTTTCTTACAAGTATAAAAAAAACTGAGCTAGCACAATGCATATGCTTTACAGAGTGCACTGCAGTGTACATAAACGTAATAACATCATATGAGAAAGATATATAAACATATCGATGCACAAGACTAGACAATCTACACAGATTAGGATTGCAATACTCAGCTTTATTCTTTTGTGTATTATATTTAGACCTGTAATTATGACGTAGCACACAGACGGATACCAAATGCCTCTTTCTCTGCTAAATGTCACCAGTAAGATCTGCCACCATCCACCAAAACCCTGACAACATATTTTTGGCAAGAACATTATAATCCGAGCTGCTTGCCACCTGGTTCATTCACTTAGCTTGTCGCTGTGTGTGTGTGTGTGTGTGTGTGTGTGTGAGCACTGGAGACACACTCCATTTACATTTTTGTGTAAAATCTACAACACACAACAGTTTCCCTTGTGGCGGTGAGGCGTATTGTTAGTCCAAGCAGCTCCAACTCCCTCGCTCGGCGGCGTTCACATCCCAGAAATACGCAAACTGTACGTTAGACGAACAGATTTTCTGTTTATTCATGTTTTAATGTGGAAAAATGTCCATATTGCAGCTTTAAAGTGGCCAAATGTGTCCCTGGCTACGTCTAGAAAATGGTTTATTTGGCATTTGGGGTGCATTTAAACTGGGAGAGGCTAAAACTACATGCTCAGACAGCCACACTCGGTATCAAGAACAAAAGATTATGTTGATTTTATGCAAATATCTAAGTTACTGATTATTTTCATTTTTGATTCATGTGTGGTTTATTTTCTCAGTTAATCGATTACTTGTTCGGTCCATAAAATATCAGAAATTGGTGAAAAGCTGTGGATCACAATTTCCCACAGCGCAAGGTGACGTCCTCAGGTGTCTCGTTTTCTCCCGCAACACAAAGATATTTAGTTTACCGTCAGAGAAGACCAAAGAAACCAGAAAATATTAAGATTTGAGAGGCTGCAATCAGAGAATTTAGAAATTTTCTTCATAGAAATGACTTAAAACGATGAATCGATTACCAAAATGGCTGGAAAATACATGAATAGTTGGCAAGTGATCGGTTATTCGACTGATTGTTGCTCAAGTTTTCATTATTAAATAATTCATGTGGATTGTGGAGGCGACTTCAATATTACCAGCTGGTATTATTTCAACATATTATTTCAAATGTACTGCTCAAATAAAGAAGATTCATGTGTTTTTTATTGGTAGAAGAAGAAATACATCTGAAATGATTGAGTTTCAGCACTGAGGTCTCATTATTTCATCCAGAAATGATAACATGAATGAGTCGACCCCCGTCTGTGCTGCGGATGCTGGTTTCTTTCATCCCACCAGGTGTGTGACTGCAGTTAATCGCGCTCACCTGGCCTCCCAGGTGGCAGGTAATAACAATAATAATAGCGATAACATGTCCGCTATGAAATCCAGCAGCTCTGATGCTTTAGGACGAGGACGGAGCCCCGCTGAACCAGACGTGAACAGACGACATAAACACATGAGAGTGAGTGAATCATGATATTCTTCAGTCAGGTATTATTACAGATGCATCGCTGTAACGAGCGCAGACGGCGTACGGTTAAATTCATTCATGTGCTGTGTTTTATTTCTGCTGTAAACGGTCACACTTCATTTCAGAACCGACGTTTCATCTTCCAGTCGGATGGAAATCTGCCACACAGCTGAACTGCAGGGCATAAAGCTCGCAAAATGTTATTTCCAGTGTAGCATTCACGCTTCCCTTGGAGGTTTCCCACCAGCATAAGGTTCCCAGCAGTGTGTGTATGTATGTGTGTGTGTGTGTGTGTGTGTGTGTGTGTGTGTGTGGGTGAGTGTAGGTGTGTGGGTGGACATATTGAGTAACAAGGTGATAGAGTGGATGGTGGGAACAGAGGAGCCAGTTTACCTGAAGTCATTATACGCTGTGAGTCTGTGTGTGTGTGTGTGTGTGTGTGCTGTATGTATGGTGTGCGTGCATGTGTGTGTGTGTGTGTGTGTGTGTGTGTGTGTGTGTGTGCACTTGTACCTCTGTCTTTACGAGAGGCCAAAATCCTCAAAAGAATAAGAAAAACTGAGAGTGACAATATGAATAATATTTTGGCCAAAAATGTACCATAAATCAGCTCTTTGTGAAGAAAATGAAATTAAAGGGACATTCCAATAAAAGAGCGTATGAAAAATGGATATGACTACGCGCTTTTCAGTGAATATCAGTTTGCTTTATCATAACCTCTGTGAAAGTATGACTGCTTTCCTTATGTTCTGAGGAGAATATAGCAATGATTAAAAAGTATTTTTATTTATTACATTGTGACAATAATGTTTATTGTAGATTCAAATCTAGTTTTATCTAGTTTTTATTTTTGTTTTGCTTTTTAGATGATTCAGTGTTTAAAAGTTTTCTTGTGTTGTTCACATTAAAAAAAAAAAAAAATAAAATAATAATAATAGTAATATAATTGAGCTGTTTGTTGTTAATGTTTAGAAAAAAATGTCGCTTCAGAAACAGGCCAGTCAGAACAAGGGCGGGTTATTGAAGCTGACCTACCTGGAGTCGACCAATCATCTTACATTTAGGGCAGGGTGGATAAATGGGGGTGGAGCTTGTGGAGCTGCCTGCCAATCACAGCATGAGCAGGTTATCTGGTTGCCTAGAAACGGCACCAAAATGGCTTTCAGCTCTTTTATGCGGGACAATAAAAACTAAAAGTATTTGTTTCGTAGAGCCAAGGTGACATAAAATCACCCGAGATCAAACGCTAACAACCTCAATGGTTTTCAAAGGCATAGTGTGTGTGTGTGTGTGTGTGTGTGTGCATGTGTGTGTGCATGTGTGTGTGTGTGTGTGCATGTGCATGTGTGTGTGCATTCATGTCTGAGTCGTCAACAGAAAAGAAAGAGGAGCTGGGTTACAGTAATGGATGCTTTTTGGCTTGATGCTTTTAATAAGCTCTGAGGGGCTTTGCATTGAGGGGGGATCAGGTGGCGAGGCGTGGAGGCGGGATGTAAAGACGGCGGAGTGCAGCCCGCAGCGTCCCGCTTCCCCCGGGACGCCCCTCTGTGAGGCAGAGAGACGCAGGACGCTGACGGAGAGGAGACACTATTGTCGACATGAAAGGGAGCGGCGTGCAGGGGAAACCGAATACTTTCCCCGCTGTGGTTTTTCAGCCTTTATTAATCCGGGGGAAAGTTGCCTCAGCTCGCATGCTCTTTTCCAGCAACACATTAACACACACACACACACACACACACACACACACACACACACACTAACACACACACTCAGGTCTGGCAGCTGCCCAGGTTCACCACAGACCTCCACCGCTGCAGTTTGGCTTTGCCCATGGGCACTTAGACAGCAGCAGTGGAGGGACCACACCTCACCCAGACTGAGACTTGTTGTGCTTGCTGTTGTTTTTAGTTTTTAAAGGAAAATTCCACCCTAAAACACTTTAATGCTGCAGGAAAAAAACAGGGAATAGTGATTTATGTTACGTTTCTCGTACTGTTCTGCTGTTTTGGAGTCCCTGGAGGGGATCATGTGTTTTGTGTGGTGTGTGTGTGTCCGCAGCTAATCTCACACACTACTGGGCCTATATTTTTTGTGCATGTATGATGAAAAGCTTCTTGTGGTTGTGGTGATTCAAAACCTTTGATTTGCTCTTGCTACTTCCACTCTCTCTCCTCATTTACTGTCTAGCTCGCTCGACCACCGCTGCTCTCTCTCTCCCTCTCTTCTCATACTACTGACCCTATCAGCCTAATATTTTTATCCTATTGTGTCTCCAAATGCAGGACGTAGGTGAGTTTATAAAACACACACTGCTGGCGAAGAAAGAAAAACACTGTAAAAAGTGTCAGAGGCTGATGGAATCTGTAAACAAGCTGAGGTTAAAATGGGTTAAATAGTTTCACGACTGTAAAAAGTTCATTGTTAGTTTTCTTGTGTCTCAAAATTAAAGCCACATTTCCAGTAAACCTTGTTGTGACAAAGATGATGACACTTGTTCTTCCTCCTTCCCCTCCCTGGCTGTGCCTCCTTTGGGTTAAAAGCTTTTCTCTCGCTTTACCAAAGAAGAGCTGAAACATGTTGGAGGGGATTTCTCATTCGGCCTTTCTGTCCTTTCTGTCCTTCCACCATCTGCCGCTGACAGAACGTCTGAAAGCTCCAGCTCTGTTGGTGTCCTCTTCTTTCTGACCCCTCTGCAGATTTTTTTTTTTTTTTTTTGCTGTAAATCAATACGGCAGTTTTCCCACACTACCCAACCCACCGTCACACCGTGTGAAACGCAGCCTAAGAAAATGCCAGTCTTGTTTGTTTATGGTAATTGCACTAATAGCAGTGATTTACTGATGTTAAAATCAGGGGCGAGCGGTCATAATAAGCTATAAATAGATAGATAGATAGATAGATAGATATACTTTATTGATCCCAACCAGGGAAATTCTGGTGTTCCAGCAGCAACAGTAGAAACATATAATAAAGTTAAATAAAGTTAAATAAAATAGAATAAAGGCTAAATATATACATATAATAGAATAAAGGCTAAATATATACCTATAATAGAATAAAGGCTAAATATATACAATAAAGACTATAAAGACTAAAAACTAAAAATATACATGAAACTAAAAACTAAAAATATACATGAATGAATATGAAATGAAATATACAGATGGAATTAAGTATATACTTGGGCATGCAGCACATGCCCAAGCCCTTCAATTAAAATCTTTAAAATGTTGGTCTCCTAGTGTGTCCTTTTATAATATACCTTATTTCTATCATTTTGGTTGCAAACCGCTGCCTATATACACGTATCTATCTCAATTTGCTAGCGAAATGCTGGAAAGTTGACAGCTTGACGCACGCATGCGCTCTGTGATACCAAGTATCTACAGTAGTGTTGTAGCCGGTGTTCCTGTACGTGGGCGTTTTGAATGGAAAATAAGCTGTCTGCGAAGCAGCTTTTCAGAAGACGCATGTGCAACACGAGTAGCTACGTAGCAGCTCGCTTGAAATGTTCAGCGGCAACTGCAAGTCATTCACTTGACAGCTAGCTACCGTTAACGTCGTTAGCTGGCTAGTTAGTACGGGAACGTTAACATTAGTTTGTTCTTTCATCTGCATCGTGCCAATCAAAATGGGTGAAAATATTTTATTTATTTATTTATTTGCACCATAATACAGAGACAATTACATAGATTAAAAAAAAAACAACAAAAAAAAAACAATAATACAGAAAGTGCTGGAGAGGTAAAAAACCCAAAATGGGCTTATTCAAAGAAACCTCCCCCCAAAAAAGATAATATAACAAATAAAATAAAATACTCAAAATTCAATTAACGACAGAAACAACAACAACAACAAAAGTACAAATACCATATTATACCACCAAAAAACAGTATAAAATTAAGAGTAAAAGTGAAAATGAAATAATTAGGTAGAAGCTGTAGAGTCTTGGTGTATTATAGGACTTTAGTCTTGACTTAAAATTAATCAGAGATGTAGATGTTTTCTCTAAATGAATGTATGAATTCCAAAGTAATGACCCTCTGTAAGTAAAAGAAAATTGACTTTGTGTGGTACGGCAAAAGGTTACCAACAACACATTGTTGTTGGTAACATTGGGGCAAAATGTGCACGCGTGTCTATCAAAATCGAGTTGTCGAGTTGATATTCATTCATTCATTCATTCATCTTCTAAACCGCTTATCCTCACTAGGGTCGCAGGGGGGTGCTGGAGCCAATCCCAGCACTCATAGGGTGAAGGCAGTGAAACACCCTGGACAGGTCGCCAGTCCATCGCAGGGCAGACAGACAAACACTGACATTCACACACACAGTCATACCTAGGGGCAATTTAGCTTCTCCAATTCACCTGACCTGCATGTCTTTGGACGGTGGGAGGAAACCGGAGTGCCCGGAGGAAACCCACGCAGACACGGGGAGAACATGCAAACTCCACACACAAAGGACTCTGGGTGGGAATCGAACCCAGGACCTTCTTACTGTGAGGCGACAGTGCTAACCACTGCACCACTGTGCCGCCCCGTCGAGTTGACATAGTATAGTTAAAAACCATATTATGCATTTTTATTAATAAATAAATGCCCAAAAATTTTAGAGCTCACGCCCTCGCGGGCACTCGCATGAAAATGGGACCACAGCATGACTACACAAAAACGCCACCGCTCACCACTGGTTAAAACGCTACCTGTTGTAGTAGACCATATTGTTCCCTGTCTTTTCTTACGTCCTGGTCCCTCCTTAATGTTGTTGTCATTGCTCACTGGGTCGGCACCTACTGCACACCTGTCCGGCCATGAAGGGGTCTCCTCTCTCTGTGGGCCTTTCCATTTTTTTCCCGTCTTTCACCTCTGAGTTTTTTCTGTCCTGGGGTGTCCTCCTGTTTTGTTTGCTCTAAACCTGTGGCCCTGTAAACCCCTTTGAGACTGTAAACAGTGACTTTAGGCTCTAAATAAACATGAACTTGAGCCTAACCTGAACTTGGATGCAGTAATGTAATGGATCTTCTGCTGCGGGGCGAAAGCTGTGTGCAGATCGGGTTTTAAACACTGCAGCATGAAGCCACGCGTGAAAAGTGAATTATGAAATTTGTTAATCCCAAAATGCTGTAAAAAAAATGCAACATTTATCTACTGTGTGTCTCCACCACTGACCTGGGAAATAAAGGCAAAACACGTCTTACATACAGATGAAACTGTGTGTGTGTGTGTGAGAGAGAGAGAGAGAGAGAGAGAGAGAGAGAGAGAGAGAAAGAGAGAGAAACTGAGACCAAACTTTGACAGTTGAACCTGAAACCCTCCACAGCCAACGGCTACGGCCCATCAGCTTGTCATGTTTGCTCAGTGGCTCAGTGGAAGATTATGAGATGGTGCGTGTGTGTGTACGTGCATCTGTGAGTGTGTGTGTGTGTGTGTGTGTGTGTGTGTATGAGAAAGAGAGAGAGATAGAGAGAGAGAGAGAGAAAGGAAAGAAAGGATACATTATAGAGTCAGATTGTGTATAGGTGTGTGTTTGTGTGCGTGAATGTGTGTGTGTGTGTGTGTGAATGTGTGTGTGTGTGTGTGCGCAGACTTATGTGTGTGTCGTGTCAACAGCCTTCGAGGTCTGGAGGTTGCGGCCATCGCTCAGGCAGCCAGAGAGTCTGGGCTGATGAATAAACTCAGTCCTACCCTGAGGACACACACTCACACTCACACACACACACACACACACACTCTGCGGCCCGTCCACGTGTTGCCCAGGGTAAGGGCACCACAACAAACAGCAGCAGACTCTGGAGAGCCGAGGCAGGCTGGCTGTGGCGGAGCTGACTTAGAAGAATGTAATGTGTTGTGATAGACGCTCTGGGCAAAACAGGAAAGAAAGGAGAAGTGCGGGTGGGAAGCACAGAACCCGCGCCGAGTTCACGGGACGCTCTCAGGACAGCGGCTGTCTCCTCGGCTCTCGATCACAAGCTACACGGACAGCATTTCTTCAACCGGACTGAAATGACTCTGATTAGAGATTCCAGCTGATCCATTGACGTGGAGGCTAAGATAAGACGTGTGTTTACCTGCCACAAAGCATTTCATCACAATGCAGGTTTTTTTTTGAAGTGGCGCCGCCTGCTGGGAAGTGCCTGGGATTTTTTTTAGTGCAATTTTGCATGGTTTTTTTTTTTTTTTTTTTTTAACAGTGCATTGTGTTCTGCGTCCTGATTGGCTAAGGGACTGTAGACCATTGTCAATCAATCTCCTCCGTGCCGTGTCTCCTGTACAGTACAGAATGCGTTCATTCTATAATACTGGACTTATTTTTCTACGAAGGTTTGAACTTTGAGTGTTTAAACAAGAGAGAAAAGTGAGAAAATGTTAATGCCTGTCTGAGAAAAGTGTATAAAGTGTGTAGTGAGGGGTTTTACAGCCTTAAAACATCTAGAATAATTGTAAAAAAAAAATACTTCGTGGATTTCACCTATTGCGGATTATTTTTAGAACGTAACTCCCGCGATAAACGAGGGACTGTATAATCCAGGCTGAGTCATGCTGATCAGTGGTGGCGCCCCCATCAGGTCGTCCATCAGACTGTACAAATGAAACCTTTCCGGCTGGTTTGGACTTTTATTCTTCTAACAGGCAGCCTTCAGACTTTTCGATGGTTGGGTGGATTCCGGCTTCCTTCGTCTTTTTCAAACAACTTGTTTGAACGTCTCGTGGTTTCCAGCCTTTCCACCACGGAGGCGTTCAACAATCCTTTAAACATTTCATCTTTACAATAAAAAAGTTGTCATCAGCCACATAGCGGTTGTGTTTCTGTCCTTCCTGGAAACTCGTCCCGTCACCTGATGTTCCCCCACGTGAGGCAAACATGAACAGAAAGAACAGATTTATTCCATGCAGAGAGAAATGATCAGATTAAGAGTTTACATGATTACTAGGCGCTAATATTTTCCTACTGAACAGATTATCAATGGTTCACAGCAGCCCTCTCAACTTGATTAATAATTCCCTCAGATCGGGACAGGTTCTTCTGATTGAGGCAGTTACATGAGGCTTTTTTTTTTTTACTCTGACTGGGCGTTTATTCTGATTATTAGTGGAATATTAGGCTCCATGTAAGCGCAGTTAATGAAGACCAATACAAAAAAAGACAGTTCCTTTGAAGACCAACAATTTCTGGTCTTCTTCTGGTCAGTAGAAGTACTGTTCCTCTGCTGGTATTTGACTGCAGTAGAAGTACTGTTCCTCTGCTGGTATTTGACTGCAGTAGAAGTACTGTTCCTCTGCTGGTATTTGGCTGCAGTAGAAGTAGAAGTACTGTTCCTCTGCTGGTATTTGACTGCAGTAGAAGTACTGTTCCTCTGCTGGTATCTGACTGCAGTAGAAGTAGAAGTACTGTTCCTCTGCTGGTATTTGGCTGAAGTAGAAGTAGAAGTACTGTTCCTCTGCTGGTGTCTTACTGCAGTAGAAGTAGAAGTACTGTTCCTCTGCTGGTATTTGACTGCAGTAGAAGTAGAAGTACTGTTCCTCTGCTGGTATTTGACTGCAGTAGAAGTAGAAGTACTGTTCCTCTGCTGGTATTTGACTGCAGTAGAAGTAGAAGTACTGTTCCTCTGCTGGTATGTGACTGCAGTAGAAGTAGAAGTACTGTCACTCTGCTGGTATGTGACTGCAGTAGAAGTAGAAGTACTGTTCCTCTGCTGGTATTTGACTGCAGTAGAAGTACTGTTCCTCTGCTGGTATCTGACTGCAGTAGAAGTAGAAGTACTGTTCCTCTGCTGGTATTTGACTGCAGTAGAAGTACTGTTCCTCTGCTGGTATGTGACTGCAGTAGAAGTAGAAGTACTGTCACTCTGCTGGTATTTGACTGCAGTAGAAGTAGAAGTACTGTTCCTCTTGACTGCAGTAGAAGTAGAAGTACTGTTCCTCTGGTATGTGACTGCAGTAGAAGTAGAAGTAGTGCAGTAAAAATCTACTGCAGTAAAAGTAAAAAGCGTCTCATTTAAAATGTCCTGGCAGTAATATAAAAAGGGGAGAGAGAGCACAGTGCGACTGCATTCTTCGATTCTTAGATCACAACAAGCTGCCGTGACGCGGTCGGCTGGTCACGGTCGGCGCAAATTGAAACAAGAGAACCAATCAAACACTCTTTTGTTTTCAGGGTTAAGAGCTGAATCCCCGACAGAAGGACACCGAGGCCCTTTCATGCTACCAATAAAATTTAATTTAAGCCCACACAGTTGTCGTCAGCTTGCGTTTTGCACGCCGCTGCTGTCAAGTGAAAACCTCGTATTTTTGCTTTTTTTAAAAGCCGAGGGGTTTTAGGCATCTCTCATCCCATAAAGAGAACCAAGTGACCCTCCAGCGGACACTAAAACACGGAAACTGGCTTCACAGGCCTTTCAACCCAACAGCGATGATACGCTCACATCATAAACTGTCTACATTATGTTCACATTATCTGTCGTCACAGCACTCTGGCGTTCACCTTTGCTCTCATTACGGTTCGAGGAAAATAAGCTCATTCCGTTTTTATGACGGGCATCATCTCCAGTGCATGTCAGAAAGTGACTTTAAAAATGTAAAGAGACTATTTGGACTTGAGATTACACTGATTGCTTTGTTTAGAGCTTTTTTTTTTTTTTTTTGGCTTTGAATCATCAGCGTCCAGGAGGATGAACACATAGATCTGCAGCTGATAGATACACAGACACGTGGATAAACAGATGAAAACACTGCAGCCAGGACTGTGGGCGCGCTGAAGCACAAAACACAGCTGATTCCACCATTAATTTTCATCAGGATTTTATGATGCTGTAACACACACACACACACACACACACACACACACACACACAAACGCGCTCATTTCCCTGTGGGAGCGTTGACAGAATCTCTTCTCGGCTCCCGGCAGCTTCCCTCCCCCTGCCATGCAAAGTAATCAGACGACCTTCCACAAGGTCGGGAGCTGCTACGCTAAAATATTACAAACAAGTGGCTTTGTTAACAAAAAATTAATCTGTATACACTGCAACAATATGAGAGTGTGTGCTGTGTAGTTGCTTGTGCATCAGCCTGGTAGAAAGGTTTCTTTGGGGGGAGAAATACGGGACAAATGATGTATTAGCTACAGTTTTCTATCACATTCTCATTAAGCACTCTCCTCGCCTAAAAGTTTTGTCAAGGACGGCAAATTGTTTATTGCAGCTCGTGTGGTATTTTTTAAACTCCCGGCGTTTGAAAACAGGACAGTACACAGCACAGCGCCCAGTGGGAGCTCTTAAAAATAATGCTGCAGGCCTTGAATCCATCCCGGCTCGCTGCGAGTCTCCGCATTGCTGCTCTCGGCTGATTTATATCGCTCCGGCTGGTTTGCACTCTGCAGAGCGACGCACTCCTCTTTCTGTTTCCCCACTTTCACTTCAGATGCAGAGCGGACGCGGGACGGATGTGGAGCCTCCTCTGTCTATCTGTCTGTCTGTCTGTGTGTCTGTCTGTCTGCCTGTCTGTCTGTCATGGGGTTTTGGGCCCTCTAGGCAGATCAGTCACAGCCTTCTTCAGCATAGGGCCCCATAACCGATCATTTATTGTTATTATTATTGTTGTTGTTGTTGTTAAGTTAACCCGATGAAACCTGTACAAATTCACTTGTTTTCTTTCAAAAACATGAGGGGAAAAGTGATGAGCAAATAAAAAAAAAAAAAAAAAAAAAAAAAAAAAAAATTACTGGAACATTTTGAAAATTAAAAAAAAAAAAATTGAAAAAAATTATTTGTTAAATGGTTAAAAGAAAATTCCCTTAAAAATAGCAAATTAGCAAAATACATAAAAGCAATAATGAATGAATGAATAAATAAATAAATAGATGCAAGAAACTTGTCAGATCAGTGATGCTGGATCTCATTTAATCCCTTGAAACCTCACCAAACTCACTAGATTTCTTTTAAAAACATAGGGGGAAAAAGAAACTAAAATATAAAAGAAAATTACTTGAAAATTTTTCAAGTAAAAAAAAAAAAAAAAAAAAATTACAAGAAAATGGCCCAAAAATCAGCACCAAAAAGAATAAAGTGACTTTTGTTCAGAGAGTAAAATAAAAACTTCATTGATCTATTCATGTTAAAACATGAATGCCCCCAAATAATTTCTTTGCTTTAGGCCCCCACATGTCTAGGGTTACCACTGATCCACAGTCTGTCTGTCTGTCTGTCTGTCTGTCTGTCGTTAAAACCTGATCCAGCCTCAGCAGTCCGTCTCCTGTTCGCTCTGGCGGTGAAGAAAAACTCTTATTGTGAAATCACAGGCTGGACTGGAGCTAACGTGCTCGCCATGGCCCTTCCCCACGCTGATTAATGACCCCGGCTCCATCAGCGGGGCCGCTAATCACTTAATTGCACCTGAACCGGCCGTTAAGTGAAAGTATAATTACACTGCAGACAATGTCACATGTGCCGAGGCCGTCTGCGCTTCGC
Source organism: Myripristis murdjan (assembly GCF_902150065.1). Taxonomy (NCBI): domain Eukaryota; kingdom Metazoa; phylum Chordata; class Actinopteri; order Holocentriformes; family Holocentridae; genus Myripristis; species Myripristis murdjan. Next base: position 21,488,162 of record NC_044002.1, on the reverse strand, counting down.
CTGCCGTGCAGGAAGCATGTACATCCAGGCTGTTTGTTGGGTTGAGAGCTGGGTTCAGTCGGTGCTTCAGACGAGTGATTTAAGGTACGCAAACTTTTCTCAAAGGCAGAGGCTGCAATAATCTCAATCCAGCAAGTTAAACCTCAGTGGGAGGGTTAGGATTATTGGTTAACTTTCACAGAAATGCAATGAAGTCGACTTGTTCTAAGTGAGCAATTACTGATTCACCGTGTTTATGGCTGGTTTTAAATCCTGAAATAAAAATAATTTTGGAAGCGGGGTTACACACGTCCAGTACGGATGTGTGGCTTCCAGTTGGAGCAGTGACAGTTCATGTATTCCTGATGCACGGGTCGGTTTCACGTTCACCTCAATCCTCCTGTTAGCCTTGGTATTTAGGCTTGTGCTATGTTATTTTAATATTTCCAGTGTTCCTGAAATGATTCATAAATTAGTTTTCCATGGTTTACCTGTGCTACCTGCAGGTCGTGATTCAATCCGCACGTCACTGTCACTCATTCTTCCCATATGACATGAACACAGCATGTAGGTTATATAGGTCACAGCAGCTTGTTTACCTCGCTGACCTTCACAGTTCAAACCAGCCACAACAGCTTGTAGGTGTTTAGGAGCCACTTAGGATGAAAAAAAAAAAAAAAAACATCTTGTGTTTAGTGTTTGTGTCTTATTTGACCAGAGTTCCTTATTTTGAAGTTTGATAATGAGCCGACTTGTTCTGTAGTGACGGGGTTCATTGTTTCACTTAACCTTTGGCTATGTGAATTGATCCAGCGTGCCCTCGCTTTTGCAGCAACGTCCGGCTTTACCTTCACACGTGGGAGCGTCTCAGTCTGACATGACTGGTCGATGAGCAGCTCAGGGGTTAAGTGCCTTGCTCAAGGACACCTCATTGGTAGAGATAAAGTTTTTCTTTTTCTGTCACCCCGGTCAGGTTTTCCCAGCCAGTGAGCCTGGAGTGAATGACGTCTGACGCCGACACCAGAGGCACCTGAAGGCACCATGTGGCTTCAGGATCCTCACGCAGGAGACCCAAGTTTGATCTCCGTTTCCAGTAAAACCTTTAGTATGTGACCAAGACCATGTCTAGTTTGTGTTTTGTCGCCTAAACCTAACCTTTCCCTAACCTTAAAGGAATACTCCAACATTTTGACCCAGAATGAGACAAGATGTTCGATACCATTTTCACCTCCGTACGTCCTGTGGTTTGGTTCCTGTGGGTGGCATTTCGTATTAGCTTAGCATAAAGACTTGAAGTCTATGGGAGTCGTTAGCCTGGCTCCATCAAAGTGAAAAAATAAACTGTACAGCAACTCTGAAGCTGTCTTATTTACACAGTGTGCCATGTGGATTCGACATACATCTGGGTAAGTCGGAAAAGGGATAATTTGCTCAAAACGCTTGAGTATTCCTTTAACTAAGAGTTTTTTTTTTTTTTTTTTTTTTTTGCCTAAGCCTTTCTCTAACCTTAGTATCAGATGCAAAAGGGCCCTGATGAAGCTGCAGTATTCGCTGACCTGGGAATGAGAAAATGTAGGAATGACAATGAAGTGTTAGGAAAAGAAATGAGCACTGAGGGAATAGGTAGATTTTTTCCCCTCAGTGGTCACTTTAAAAAATTTCATAATACAATAAAAATAGCACTTTGTTAGAAACACCCTGCTAATTCTCTTCTATCATGCGACTGAGAATGAGCAGTTGCTGTGAAATTGTGAAAAGGTAAGTCATCCAGTTTCATCCTGCGGTGAGAACACCGCTGGGCGTCTGCTGTGTGTCTGCCTGCACTTTCTCTCAGTGAGCTGTGATGATTCACTCCTCTCTGCCCCGCCAGGCACACACAGCCGCGCACACCGGCCGCGAGCACGATAAGGTAATACTTGCTGACAGATTGGAGCGTTTGCGGGCCATTTTCTCTCAACCTCGAGGAGCAGCCCTCGTCTGGGAAGACTCTTTTCTGGAGCTCTGCGCCGCTCCGAGTGCTTACCGACACCATTATTCCACATAAAGGGGAAATAGCCTCGTAAACTAACTTTATTTCAGGGTCCATAAAAGCGCCGGCCTGTGGGACTGTGTCTGATGAGCGGTGCAGTAAACTCAAGGAGCAGCGAGACGCACCTTGAACTCTCTTCGTCGTCGCTGAGGCAGATCATGAAAATACAAACCGATGAATATTAACAGCAGATTCAAAACGCGTTTGCCGCATCGGCCCCTCCTCCCGTCACCAGCTGGTTGTGACCGTGTTGCCGTTAGCTGCCGCGCTGTGGCTTAATCAGCCGCCGATGACACTTGGAGGACCGTGACGTTAAGTCTCAGCAAGGCCACAAAGGCCTCGTCCCCATAACCCCTCATTTCATAATTCATAACGTCACCCCCTGCTGTTCACGTTCAAAATGTTTGAGAATAAAGTCAGAATACGTGGAAAGAAGACGAAAAAATAACACCTTTCAGCGCGGCCCTTCCTACTTCTTCATTCCCTGTGAGTTTGTAGTAACTTTATATAAAACATGTTACGGCATAAAGTGACAAATCAGCAAACTTACTCACAGATTTCTGTCACATCATCAGTCAGCAGCAGTATCTCAGCCAGCAAGGAGCACATGTGCACATTTATGGACTAACAATTTCTTCTTATTCATATTTGTATTACACATGTATCTGTGTGTGTGTGTGTGCACATGTATTAAGGGACACACATCTGTTCAAGAACACCTATCACCAGAATCACACCTTTCTACCACATGCAAAGGCTGCAGTTTCATATTAAAAGCTTTCTGATGGTGAACCAGTGAGGGCTTTTATTGTGAAGGAGCTACAGGAAATCAGCAAACAACGCTGCTCCTACCTACCTGGACTCCCTCTTTCAGGTTCACGCTCCCTCCCAGCCTCTTCGCCTGGTGCCTCCAGCACAACAAGGCCCTCAATCAGCAGCTGGACTCTCCTCCTCTGTGGTCCCTCAGTGGAACGAGCTACCAAACTCCAGTCGATCCACAGAGTCCCTCTCAGTCTTTAAGAGAAAGCTAAAAACCCAGCTCTTCAGGGAACACCCGCTCACCTAATGGACTGTGAAAAAAAATAAATCTGCCTCCATGCCTCTGTACCGTCCCTCTTTACTCTGCCTTGTAGCTCCTCTGTCCTCTGGACCAGAACCAGAGCTCTCTGGCACTTGCATTGATCTTTCCTTATTGGTGTATAAAAATCTCATATGTGCGTCTCTCGCTTTTATCTTTGGATAAAAGCGTCTGCCAGATGTGAACTCTAATTGTAACTGTAATTCTGACTGAACTGCATCAGTCGCGGTTCACATGCGGCTGTGGTGTAAACGCTGTAATATCCGAGACGGTGTTTTTCCACAGTGATCGTCCATCCCGTGCCGATGCCGTGGGTGTGTTTGTTTATACCTTTACATACAGTGAAACTGCCCTCTCGAGTGTTATCACAATAAACCTGCGAACAAGGGCTCTGATTGCTCCGCTGTCTGTTCTCGCTACGCCTACACACTCCTTCCTACATAAGCCACGGCTCAGGATTACAGCACTTCTCGTGATTTATGAGCAAATTGCACCGTGCTCTACCTTCTGAATTTACGCTGATAGCTCTGGAGACCAATACAATTCGGGTTGTGCAAGGAAGGAAAAAAAAAAAAAAAACTCGCCGCTGCTTTCCCATTACGTGGTAAATCTCCAGAGAATGAGACAGAGGCGTGCGAGTCAGCAGAAAACCCTCGTGCACACGTCGCCGGGAAGCAACAATTCACACGCACACTGGCTCTGTACTGGGGGCGGGCGGATAAAAAGCTGATGAAGGGACTTTTCCCACTTTTAATTGTCACGTCAAGGAGCCTCTAAGGCCTTTAGGATCCACATGTGCACAGTTGTTTGTCAGATCACAGAGCACCGGGGTTCCCTTATGGAGTGACAACGTTCTAGGGAGAACCTCAGGAGAACCTGACATAACAGTGAATCCCACCAGAATGACTTCAAATGTTATCAAATTATCAGATATCCACATAAAATTGCCACTGCAGAATGTATCATGTAATAATAGTGTATTATATATCTGTTCTATATATACATATTCTACTCTATAGATATTTTTCCAGATATATTTAATTACACATTTAGTCTATGCAAAGGTTCAAAGGTGAAATGTCTATAGATATTCTGTAGATATATTTTAGCGTATTTTATTTTTTATTGTCCTTATAGGGTATGCAGATGTTGTCTTTTATGTATCATATATTCTTACATTCTTTTCATTGGGCTACTTTATTCATTTTGTTATTTGTTGTGTTTTATGTTTCTAAAGTTATAGATCTCTGGTGTTGAGAGGTTTATTTTTGTGTAGCCTAGCTATGTGTGGACACCCTGCTGCTGTAACACAATGATTTCCCAATGTGTGATCAATAATGTGCATCGATCTAGCTGTCTATCTATCTGTCTGTAACATTTAAGGGTATCATTTATGTTGGTCTGAAAGTGACATGCTACTCTGACCTTTAAAAAACAAGAGGAATTGCTGGAATAATAATAATAATAATAATAATAATAATAATAATAATAATAATAATAATAATAATGTTTTGCTGCTTGGAAACCAGCTGGCTGACACATTTTGTTTTACCTTTTTTTTTTCCCCTGTGGTGCCATGCTCACAAAACAATCCCGCAAATATTTAGACCTGGTTCAGAAATGGCTGAAACATTGAAAACCCACATAAAAACAGCTTCAAAATTTAAGTCCAGATGATGTGCGTTCTTGTCCATAGCTTCTATCTGCACTGTTTTCTGAAATCAGGGACTGAATATCAGTTAAAAACAGTCTCCAAACCTGTTTGAGTGTGGATTTTTTTTTTTTTTTTTTTTTTTTTTTGCACCATCACATCATTTTTTGGGCTCGACGTCGAACACGGCCGCCTCCTGCGTGACGCCGCCCGTGCTGAGTCTGCAGTGCTGTGCAGTGTGAGGCTGCAGGCTGCTGTGTGTTCACAGCACATTACCCAACGCTTCTTAAGACAGGAGTTTGTACTCGGTGAAACACGCCTGCAGCACCGAGATCTAAATGCAACACAGCGCGATCGCACTTTGGACACTTTGAAGAGAAACTTCAGCCGAGGCTCGGTTGGAGAGCTCGGCGTCTTTCCTGCCCACGGCCTCTCTGCTCCATTTTGAGGGCCGGAGAACAACAACAGCAACGGCTCTAATTTCATCTCCCCTCTCCCATTTGCCTCTGAGACTTCACCATGTTGAGGCAAAGTCAGCATATGTGCTTTCTTTTCTTTCATGTGTCCCAGCCAAGTGGAAAGCCAGTGAGGAGAGTGGGCATAAAACACTCCCAGCTCCCTCGCCTGCATGCACTGGTAATATTTTAGCTGCTGCGTGTAATCAAAAGCCAAAATTAGCCACAGCTATTCTAGTTTACAGTTACTGAACTAGAGATGCAAAGGGAACATTTACACTTTGAAATCAAAATTAGACTGCTGCAGCTTCACATTCCTCTCTTAACCTATTTTCAGGGCTTTGAGTCGGACTTGGACGAGGCCCTCTGAAGCCGGTGGAGAGTGTGCCCACCACAGCACAGCCGCCCCTCCTCGCCTGCAGTATTCTGGCTCGAATAAGCGGCATGCCGAGCGGAGAGCTGTCATCTGATTTTTAATTGCGGCCGTGGCGACTATAATCAGATCTTGGTGGAATGTGCCCGTGCAAAGCCAGCAGAGATGATTTACAGCCCGCGAGTGACAGCCAGACATTGATTCGATGGCCTCTGCTAAATTATCGAGGCAACGCAGAGGATTCGGTCTCTCTTTTCTCTCGCTCTCGCTCCGTCTCCCTCTTATCAGTTGTCACCGTAATGAGCAGCAGGATTTGGGGGGGAAAGGGATACCCTGTGAGAGTCCAGCCGTGGGCATAGCGCTGCGATTAACTGCAATTGATTAGCCGGCCGGCCGTCTCAGACAGCTCAATCGCTCTGCAGCCGGCGCTTTGACACCGGATGACAGCATAAGCAAACGTCTGCTGGGATAATGAGGTTGCCTCGACACGCCCTTTTGTGTCAGCGCGGCTCACAATCAATTCGGGTGTGTAAACAACCGGTAATGTTGTGTTTGCGTGTGTGCTTGCGCATGCCGGCGTGCGTGTGGAGCGTTTCAACGGGGACGGCAAACAAGAAATAGGACAGTTCACAGCGGCCTCGGCGCCGGCGGGGAGAGAGCTCGCTTCAGGTGGTCTGCAGACAGGCTGCAGAGGCTGCTGGGAGCCTGGAGGTTAGCAACAACAGGCTGCCAGAGAAGAGTTGCCAGTTGAACGCCGAGATCAAGTAGGACACTCTGAATGGGGAGAGTGAGTGAGAAAAAACTCGCTTCAAAACTCTCTGCTAAGGTCATAATCTGCCGCTTTTTCAAACAAGTACACTTCCATTTCTCAGCTGAGAGCAAATTCTTGAAAGGTTTTATGTGTGCTCTTCTGTCCTGGGAAAAAAAAATCAGTGTTGGTGAGTAATTAGTTACATGCAATTAAATTACAAAAAATATGTAACTGTTTTAGTTACTTAGAAAAGTGCTGGTGAATATGCAGAGTTTACATCTGAATATATTCTTTTTGGTAAAAAAAAAAAAAAAAAAAAAAAGCTTGTGTGCAGAGGGGTGAGAGTACATACGTTTTACTTCTTCTCACTCCTTTTCGGATATGTTTAGATTCTCTTGTTTTGTTTTGTTCTTGATTTTTTTTTTTTTGTTTGTTTGTTTTTTTTTTTTTTTGCTATTTGAATCTGTTATTCATTTTGAATGTCTTTTTTTTGGCAGTTTTTTTTTCTATGATTTAAATTGCAGAATTCTGTTTTATGGACATACTCGAAATAAACATGACTAAACTAAAAAAAAACTAAACTAAAAAAATATAACATCCATCCTGTTGCTCTGCAGCTTGTCGCCGTGCAGGAATGTGTTCTCCTGGCAGATTTCCAGACGACGAAGCAGCTCCAAGGGCAGCAGGAGCGTCTCCACGTCTAGACAGGCGCTGTTCGTCTGGCAGTATACGCTCAAACTTTCAGCGTTTTTTTTTTTTTTTTTTTTTTTTTTGCCCCGCCTCTCGTCTGAATTTGCCCCGCCCCTCGTCTGCCACCTTGTTGCGGTCGAGGTGGTTTTCAAATTCTGTGGAGGATCTTTTAATGAAAGTTTGACAGTCAGTGTTGAATTTCTGTTGGGAGGTTCAAAGGAAAGTAATCACAAACTAATCAAATGTAACAAGTTTCATCACTAAAATAGATACATGACTTGTTACATACCGTATTTCACCAATTAATCGCCCGGCCGCAAATAGCCGCCTGGTTCTTATAAACGCCTGGGGTCTGCACAAATTTGTGTATTAAACGCCCACCCGAATAACCACCGGGGCGATTATTTGCATTATATTGAGGTAAACCCAAAATAAGGCTCACCTTATTTTTGCAGAAGTAAATAACTGTGTGGCACTTCCGTTTTCTGTCAAAATAAGAGCGCTAGCTAACGTTAGAAAAAAGGGTGTACCGTAATCTTAAATCGAACGACTGTAAATATGTTGGACAGTAACTGTCATCATGATAATGGCCTGGTGCAGGTCTGTGCAAAAATAAATAAATAAAGGCCTGCAGCGAATAGCTGCCTGGTTCTTTTAAACGCCTGGGGTCCAAGTTGATTTTGCATATTAAACGCCCGGGCTATTAATTGGGGAAATACGGTATTTATCAGGGTAATGTTGTATTTAACTAGACCCTCCCAACACTGTAGAGGAAGTGGTTAACTGGTAGTTATCATGAGCAGCGATAGGCGAAAGAGCGCCACCTTCAGAACGTCAAACTCCACCAAGAGACAATCCAAGGATGGAAAAAAAAGAGAAACCGGTGAATGGTTTGGAGAAGGACGAGCTGCTGAAAGGGAAAACCGTGAGCCAGAACTCTCCGAGATGAGGAGCGACGCAGATGGGGCTCTTCTCAATAGAGCAAAACACACAAGCAATTCATGACCACTTATTAGCAAAATCTATTGCCATAATCAAGAAAAGCAAGAGTCTTGAAAATGATCAATTTCAGCGAAAAGCACTCGAGTTCAAACGGCTCTGGTGAAACTTCAGGGTTTGAATGTGAAGAGGAAGAAAGAGCTGAGCTGAAAAAAAAAAAACGAGAGTCTGATTACTCCCCAAAAAAGGACTAGCGGTAATGGGGGAAAGAAAAAAGAAAAAAAAAAATCAGATTGCTCCCTTTTATGACTCACAATTATTACCAGTATCCTCTCGCTAAGCACGCGGTAGAAAAACTCAAAGGGTAAAAGCATTAATTACCAGGATTTCAGAAAAGGAAAGACATAAAATTTTGATTATGAAAGACCCGGAACATTTGCACTCAAAATATTTGCCCTCCCCCTTTTTTGGGGGGTGAACACACGTTACATAAGTTTATTTATTTTTAGCCTTATTACGCTGGAAGGCAACGGCACTGTTTGAATCATCCTCCGAGGACGATGGAGTGTATTTTTATGCTGGTTTGAACCCTGGACCTTCACAAAAAAAAGAAAAAAAAAAAAAAAAAAAAAAAAAAGTGCACACATTTTTAGCAAGAGGTGTCCATATGATGTAAGCCGCCTGCAGGGAGGCCTTCACATTCTAAGTAGCCAACCCGTATTGATCGTAGCCTCCAGTTGTAAAATCAATAGCGCGCTTCGCCTCTGTAAATGATAAGTGGCCGGGTGCATGGGGGAGCAAGGAGGAGGAGAAGAAGAAGAGAATAAAGATGCAACCCGAGGAAAGAGAGAGAGAGAGACGCTGACCGTTTATTTGATTTGCTCCAGTCGATGAGATGTTTTCGTGTACAGCAAACAGAAGAGTCCCATGTCAGCGATACACGTAATAAACAAGGTTGATGCACGCTCGCGTTTGCAGCCACGCTTGATCTTGCAAATGCATCGCTTCATGCCGCTACAAGGCACTTGGGATGACAACATCCACCGAAAATGGCAGAAGTTGTTGTTGAGGAAACGCAATTTATCCGGAGTGACTGACAGACAAAGCGGCGGCGGCGGCGGCAGGGGCGTTATTTCATCCCACAGGTCCCTCACACACACGGCTCGCAGCAGACTGGAGCAGCCGTAAACAGAATCAGATACAGCGAACCCGCGACGGCTGCCTCTTCAGATCGTCTTCTTTCTGACGTCGCGGTCCTGTGTTGTGCTTTTTTTTGTTAAATCTGCGCGGGCGGAGTTCTCCTTCGCAGATGAAGTGAGACTCGCCCTACATTTTTTTTTAAGAACGCTTAAATGACATGAAGAAGCGAGGGCTGAGCGGCGGTGCAGTCATTATGGCTGAGGGCTTTTAACTCCAAAAGTACATTTAGGACGGAGCTTAGGAAAAATCTTATGTCAGTGCTATGGGAACGCTGGAGGATTTTTTTTTTTTTTTTTTTTTTTTTGTTCAAACATCACATATCTACCACTTCAAAATAAAGGCACCTGCTTTTATAAAAAGGATTGCTTGCATCAAATCAAAACAAAACATGGTAGCTTTTAAAGCACAGCTGATAAATGAAGTCCTTGAAGAACAAAACAGCATCGCAGAACGTGACTCAAGACCTTTTCTGAACTGTTACGTTTCAGCGGCAAAACAGTGAAATGCCAAGCAGGAGAGATAAGGTATTAAGCGGCAGTAGGTAAGATTATTCGCACAAATTCATCTTAATGTATCTGCATGTGGCTGATGGAGCTGATCAGCGCCAGTGACTCGCTGATTATTTTGCAAGGTGCTGAGATTTCTCGCTCGAAAAAGTCACTTTCTGACCAAATTAATACTCTCTTTTGGAGTTTCAAGACACTCGCGTTGGCGCAACACACCTGAAAAATAACAAAAAAATCTATTATTGATTAGTTGATTCAGAATGCTGCTGCTCGAGTCCTCACTAAGACCAAGAAAGTGGATCATATCACTCCAGTTCTCAGATCTTTACACGGGCTTCCTGTGTGTCAAAGAATTGACTTCAAGATATTGCTGTTGGTTTATAAAGCACTAAATGGTTTAGGGCCAAAATACATCTCTGATCTGCTGCTACATTATGAACCATCCAGACCTCTGAGGTCGTCTGGGACAGGTCTGCTTTCTGTCCCCAGAATCAAAACTAAACATGGAGAAGCAGCGTTTAGTTTTTATGCTCCACATGTCTGGAACAAACTCCCAGAAAACTGTAGATCTGCTGCGACTCTCAGTTCTTTTAAATCACAGCTGAAGACTTTTCTGTTTGCTGCTGCCTTCCATTAAACCACATTAAGGGTTAATATTTTACACTGCACTGTAACTTTTAACTTCCTGTTCTATCTTATTCTCCTTTTAGCTTCTTTTTATTAATTGTTTTTATGTATGTTTTCTTGTGTTGCTTTTATATTGTTTTAATGCCTTTATGCTCTATGTAAAGCACTTTGAATTGCCTTGTCGCTGAAATGTGCTATACAAATAAACTTGCCTTGCCTTGCCTATTAAAAAAGTTGACACTATATGGAAATAAGTGCTGCTTTGTAAATCGTATGAATTTCTCAGTGGATCGTAAAGATTCAGAAAAGGTCTTGCTTTGTATTCAACAAGGATTGCAGGGTTTCTGGTAAGCGCAGCAACATTTGGCTGCCAGGTTTTTGCAGCTCAGTTTGATTTTACATTCTCAGGGATGAAAGGGAACTAGTAGATGCCCAGTTGGTCCCAGAAGTCACAGATATGGTCCCTGGTTCCCGCCTGCGCATGCGAGCGGACTGTCAGGTTCATGACCTGCCAGCCGCTTTTGTCAGAGTAGCGCGGCCAAGCCGGCGGGCGCTGCTGCCGGCAGAAGTTCGTCTGCTGGACCCGCGAGGAGGGGTCGCCCGCGTGGGCGAAGGCGCCCCAGTAGCACAGCATCCGGTTGGACAGCAGCCTCTCCGGCGGCGACAGCGTGAAGTTGGCCACGGAGGCCGAGTCGAACAGGAAGGGCAGCTCGGCGCCGTGGCAGGCGTGCTGGTAGCAGAACGTCAGGCCCGACCAGACGTGGTGGTCGGACGCCACGTGGTCGAACACGTACATCCACACGGAGCTGCCCGCCGCCGTGCTGGCACGCGCCGACCGCCTGGACGGACACAGGAAGACGAAGTCGGTGACGATCTGGGAGGCAGAGAGGAGAGAAACAACAAAAACAAAACAGGTCAGGCTGAGATCATTCGCTGTTACACCTGTGGCAGAAACGTTCATTTAACACGTTTTCATCCATATTTGATTTTTGGTTCTTTAGACATCTGTTGCTTGGTTTGTAACAGGAAGCTGATCTGAGGAAAGACTGACTGTCTTTGCTGCTGACCTTTTCTTCTTTTTCCTTACTCGCTGAGCAGATCAACACCAGCCCAGCCTCCCACTCACTGCACACTCCACATTTTGCTGCTCTGGTGCCGCTCCTCCCTCCACTTCCACCTCCCTCTTTAGTTTAAATGTCATTTGTGTCATGGTAATCTTTTTTTGGTCCCTTTTGAGAGAGCTTGTAATTTGTGTTTTGTTTCTCCTCTAATTACCTCCACCGATGAAGCTGGCAAGAGGTTATATTTTAACCTGTTTTTATTTGCATTCACATGCTTTTATTTGCTGGAAAATGAAACCTGGAAGACAAACAGTTAGATAATCTCTATAAGCAGATTCTGCTTTGCTGATTGTTTGGTTTCCATTTCCACTGCAGTAAAAGTAGTTTTATAAAGGTTAACAGTCTGTGTGGGGAATGAAAGAGGCAGAACGGACTGGAAGAAATAACGTCTGGACTTAAAACGCCTACAAAAATTATTGAAGTTTGTTACTGTGATCAACTCTTCTCTAAAAGAAACAAACGGCTACACTGGAAAACAAATATAAACCATTACGGACGCTGCAGCTAGGAGTTTAAGAGCCACATTATAGTTTCATTACACTTATAGTCTATACTGCCACCTGCTGTACGCCAGAAGTAAACTTCTAATTTGATGTCAGTTGTTTTTGCCTTATTTTTCAGTCGACCGTCTTTTGTTTATTTAGATCAGAGGTACAGTCGGCAAACAGCTCTCACAAAGAGCCGAGAATCTACAGGTTTTCACTCCAACCAAAAACTCCACCAGGTGATTTCACTGATCACCTCACCCTCAAGCAGAGAGGAGGAGCCAATCAGCAGGGCCGTGCCTGACCAATTTGGCGTCCCAGGCGACATTTTCAACGCAAAAGACGGCAGGTAGCTGGGTATCACGACTAAGGTTTTAGTCAAATTCTAGTTCAGATCGGCTGCATTCAAACACACTCAAACACTCAGCGCTCAGCAAAGAACCAACAACAACAACAACAACAACAAAGAAGAAGATGTATAAACTCATGCAAAAATAATCCCTCTCAGTCTTCACACTGCTGAGCCACTAGCAGTGTGTGTTGGTGTGTGTGTCTGCAGAGACGCTGCCCTCTGCCTGGAGTTTCTCGTTTTGAGCTCGGGACTCTTCTGGGCATCGGCCTTTGGGCAGTGAGTGTGTAGCTCCCAGCCAATCACAGCGCAGCATGAAGCCAGGATTGATAGCACGACATCCAATAGGAAGCTACGAAAAATCGCAGACGTGGAAAAAAGAAAATCTAGCGAGGAGAAAGGCCAAGCGGACGAAGCTCGTTCCACAACGAGAGTGAAGCTGGGGTTGAGTTTCACCGTACCAAATTTCAGTTTCCTATGTGGTGTAGTTCCTGAGATATTGACACCTGGAAATGGAGGAAAAATAAGGACGTGCCAAAATCGACACACACTCCCCTCACTAAATTGGCCGAATCTCAAAAAGTATCCATCCGAGCAAACTAAAATTTTACAGCGTGCCTATTGGATAAATAAGGAACAACTGGTGAATTTTTCAGAATTTTTTGAGACGCAAGTGCGTGGGATGTCCTGAAATGACATGGAATGACCCTAAACTGAACTACCATATTTCACCAATTAATCGCCCGGCCGCAAATAGCCGCCTGGTTCTTATAAACACCTGGGGTCTGCACCCATTTCGCGTATTAAACGCCCACCCGAATAACCGCCGGGGCGATTATTTGTATTATATTGAGGTAAACCCAAAATAAGGCTATTCACAATAACGGTGCGGCACTTCCGTTTTCTGTCAAAATAAGAGAGCTGGCTAACGTTAGAAAAAAGTGTGTACCGTAATCTTACATTGGCCGACTAACTCTTATTTTGACAGAAAACAGAAGTGTCAGAGGGAGCGACTTGCAGCGCGAGCGGTTTGCACTGTTTGTATGTACAGATATGTTTACCTTATGCCTTACAGTACTTTTGTACTAACAGATATGTTGGACAGTAACTGTGATCACAGTAATGGCCTGGTGCAAAAATAAATAAATAAAGGCCTGCAGCGAAAAGCCGCCTGGTTCTTTTAAACGCCCGGAGTCCAAGTTGATTTTGCGTACAGTGGTCCCTCGTTTATCGCGGGGGTTATGTTCTAAAAATAACCCGCAAAAGGCAAAAGTAGTCAGCTTTAGTTTTTTACAGTTATTCTAGATGTTTTAAGGCTGTAAAACCCCTCACTACACACTTTATACACTTTTCTCAGACAGGCATTAACATTTTCTCACTTTTCTCTCTTGTTTAAACTCTCAAAGTTCAAACCTTCGTAGAAAAATAAGTCCAGTATTATAGAATGAACGCATTCTGTACTGGACAGGAGACACGGCACGGAGGAGACGGATTGACAATGGGCTACAGTCCCTTAGCCAATCAGGACGCAGAACACAATGCACTGTTAAAAAAAAAAAAAAAAAAAAAAAAACGCATGCAAAATTGCACTAAAAAAAATCCGCGAAACTTAGCCCTCCGACTTTGAACGCCGTGTTTACAAACCACAGCCGACACTCATTCTGCCTTTTTAGTCTCTATTGTGTGACTTCCACTTCCTGCAGTTTGTGTCGTCGGTGCGAGCGGACGAACACTAATGAAAGGCACTAATTAGCGCGAGGTGGAGACGAGCGGGGCCGAGGGCAGCGCGGTGGAAGCTGTGGACTCCGGCTGACGAGAGAGGAGCAGAAAGTGAAGGGAGTGAAGGGAGCAGCTTTTCCAGCCTGTTACCTGGAAACCAGAGAGAGTGTGTTCAGCAGTAACAAGAGCAGACGCCCACACAGCCCAACATCTCTGACACCTGGAAACAAGCAGGCTGACTGTATGGACCTGACGGACGCACACACACACACACACACACACACACACACGCACACACACGCACAGACACACACACCTACCTGTCTCTCGCAGGCGTACGTGTGAAAAATACACACCGATGCAGGCAACTGTCTGTCTCTGACACACACACACCTCCTCTTTCTCATACTGTAAGTTCATGCATGCACATACACACACACACACTAACCTCTTTCTCAAAGGTGCATGCACACACACACTCACACACACACACACACACACACACAAAAACGCACACAGATTTGCATTGCTCTCACAGGCACACATGAAAAATCCACTGTCTGTCACTCTCTCTCTCTCTCTCTCTCTCACACACACACACACACACACACGTAAGTTTTTTTTGCAGGCACACACACACACACACACACACACACAAATATACACTGATGCAAGCACTGTCAAGCACACAGGAAGGTACTCTGTCTTAAACACACACACACACACACACTTAAATAGATGTAATTCACACATGCACAGATAAATGCACACATTTGTATACACACGTGCGCACACACACACACATACTTTTGCACACAAATTACACACCTACACAGACGCACACACACATACACACACAATGATGCAGGTACTGTCTCTCTCTCTTGCTCTCTCTCTCTGTCTCACACTCACACACACACACACACACACACACACACACACACAACTATACAGTGATGCAAGCACTGCCTCTGTCATAGACACACACACACACACACACACACACACACACACACACACACACCACTTCTTTCTCACACATGCAGGTACTCTGTTTTACTCACACAGATTCTGCACAGATAATTGAACACACACACACACACACACACACACACACACATACACACAAACATGCAAACACACCTACAAATACACATACGTTTGCACACAAACTCAAATTACACACCCACACACATACACACACTTTCTCACAGACACACACACACACACACACACACACACACACACACACACACAGATGCAGGTACTGTCTGTTTCTCTCTCTCTCTCAAACACACACAAACACACACACACCTACACACACACACATACTTAGGCATACAAACACAAATTACACACCCACACACAGACACAGACCAACACACACACACACACACTGTCTCACAGACACACACACACACACACACACACACACTGATGAACAGACATTGATGCAGGAACTATCTGTCTCTCTCTTTCTCATACACACACACACAAATTACACAGACACACACAGACACAGAAAGACACACACACACACACACACACAGAGACAGTGCATGCAGGAGCCGTCTCACACACACTCACACACACTCACACACACTCGCTCGGACAGGAGCAGAGGTGCACATGAGGAGTTATGTAACATGAATCGTATGGATTCAGGTGAAACTCCTGGAAATACAGTTTTTCTTTCTTCTGCTCCTTCCTTCCCTCACCCACACGTTTCCTCTCCCGTCTCCGCTGCCCCTTCTCTTCTCCCAACACACACACACACACACACACACACACACACTCTCTCTCTCTCTCTCTCTCTTTCTCTCTCGACCAACCCGTCATCGCACCTCTTCCACCTTTTCAAACTCCTTCTCATTTTCCGCTCCAGCTGTTTTTTTTCTCCTGCTTCTCCTCCCTCACTCTTCATATCCTCACATAAATAAATGTCTGTTTTTTTTGTTTGTTTTTTTTTCACTCCATCGCCACACATGAAAAAGGCTTTTTCAAACACGCCGTGTCTGCTGGCTCTTTCCTGCTGCACAGGAAGTGATGCTTTTTGTTTTGGGATAAACAGAAGAAACTAAAATCATCGATCAACAGGAAATCCAAGTCCCGCCCACACAGTTTGATTGACAGGTGAACTCTGGTTTAGCACCAAAGGATGGAGACAAAATAAATAAAAGTATCTTATGGGCTGACACTCGTTTTGAGTCGGCTCGGCAACGCTGGAAAAGATGCACTGTCTTTTTCGGCTGGCCGCTTGTTGTGCTGCTGTTGCCTGGCAACCGCAGCATCAGCCGTCAGTCAGTTAGTAGCTAGTCGGCCAACCAGCTGGTATTTACTGGGCAATATACACAATATTAACTCTTTAAAAACCCGGGAGCACATGTGCAGGCTTTTATTTTGAAAGGTTTTATTTCCCCTCTCTATATAAAATTCACTTTATTTCTTTTTCCTTTCTTTCTTTCTTTCTTTCTTTTAAATTAGTAATTTTATGCTAATTTATGGTAGTCTTGTAGGTAAAATTTTAATGTAAAATTTTAATAATTATAAATCGTTTTTTTTTTCTTCTGATTTCATGGTAATTTGTGTCTGCTTCTGAGCTTTTTTCCAGTAATTTTGAGAAAATTTCATTGTTTTTTAAAAAAATATATTTTGCATAAGTTTGTAGACATTTTATGGCAATTTTCTTGTCATTTCCTTTTTGCAATTTTTGAATGCAGCAATAACTTTCCTCTGGACTTTTTTCGGTCTTCAGTTTAGATTGTGTTGCCTCCTGCCGGCTCATGAAAAAGTCAGAACTCTCCACTGTTTGCAGGAATCACTGCAGAAGTCACGGCTCTCTATTGACTCAATTAGCCAGCAGAGTAAGAACACACAGTGATGACGGGCGCTTTTCTGCTCCAAAATGAATCTTTTTTTTTTTTTTTTTCACTTTGTGCCGCTCGGTCTTCTCTAAACTCTGTTACAGCTCCACTTTCCCAGCTCCACCTCGTCCACCACACACCGCCTCTGTCCCTCCCGCTCCACCTCTGGAAGGGACAAAAGGCAAAACGTTTGGCTCTCCACATCAGCCTGTGTGACGGACCGGCTGACATTTGTGCCGAGCCCCCCCGGTCCTCTGGAGGGCTGCCCTTTACGTGGAGAGGTGTGGGGGGCGGCTTGGTGCTGCGGGCTGCGTTCGCCTCTCCAGCGCCTGACAACTGCACTGTGAACTGTGACTGAATACTAAATATGTCTGGGTGCGTCACCTCCTGACCCCCTGCAGCTCCCTGAGGCCGCCGCCGCCACCGCCACCACTTCTCAAAACCTCCTGCAGGCCGTTCCTCTCCGCGCCGTCCCATGCTTTTGCTTGTGTTTGGCGTGTTTTACGCAGTGATGAAAGGAATATACACTGTGATAAACAGAATGATAAAAGCCATGCAAAAATAAGACTGAAAAAAAAAAACAAAAAAAAACTAATTTGTGCAGGTGAGATAAGAGAGGAAAAATCCATGGGGCATACGAAAACATCTCATTAGCCGCCGGCTCGCTATCTTTCTCCTTTATTGCAGCAGAGTAATGCATTTATTATCGACTCATTTGTGGCTCTAAACTTGAAAACCTGCCCGGTAACAGCACAAGTGAGGCAAAGGCACGGAGATTTAATTTCATCACTCAAAAGTGATCATTCTTAAAGGGGCTATGTGTTGCATGTCATGCTATATGTTACTGTAGGCACATTGTGCACCATCAGGTTGGATTTAGAGGGAGACTGGTGGGAAGTTTGAATTGCTTTACAGCACAAAACAGGAAGAGGTGTTGTTCTTGCAAAGGAAAATGGTTTTAATTTGGGAAAAACAAAAACTGCACATTATCACGACCATGTTCTCCTTTTTTATGGCTATCACACCAACCCGGCAAAAATGTTATGACGCACAAGAGACGGTAATGTGGACGAGCGCTGTTTTTCACAATATGATGGTGACGTAAAGCAGCGATCTCCTTCACAAATGGTGGAGGTGGTGGTGTGATATCTGTTGCTTTTTCTACGGCTTGAGATACTGCACTCCTCGACGTCATTTCAGCGTAAACAGTCAAAACTGTGAGAATCTAATGAAGCAGGACTGGTAACATGGGCGATCGACCGCTTGTTACCTAGCAACCAGATGCCCATATATGCTGGGCTGATTGAAATTGTCTACTGACGCATGGCTAGCGTTACACACTGCCACTTCTGTTTTCATAACTGTATTGTGATCGCCACCTAAAGGCTCATTTGTGCTCCATTTATGTACAAAAATAAATCAGTTTCAAATGATGTAACCGTCACTGCCAACATGCATCTATGGGGACTTTACTTTGGCGTGGATGTTAAGCAGTAAATCCACCAGAGGGCAGCACAGAGTCCAAAGTAGCGACGTTAGAGCAGGTCGTAATAATGGAGCTGCTGCAAAGAGGCAAAAGTGGAGGCGGCGTTGTAGACGGCGGTGGTCTGTGAGGTCATTAAACACATCACGACAGGAGGACGGTGGTCTGTGAGGTCGTTAAACACATCACGACAGGAGGACGGTGGTCTGTGAGGTCGTTAAACACATCACCACAGGAGGACGGTGGTCTGCGAGGTCATTAAACACATCACCACAGGAGAACGGTGGTCTGCGAGGTCATTAAACACATCACGACAGGAGGACGGCGGTCTGCGAGGTCATTAAACACATCACGACAGGAGGACGGCGGTCTGCGAGGTCATTAAACACATCACGACAGGAGGACGGCGGTCTGTGAGGTCATTAAACACATCACGGAAGGAGGACGGCGGTCTGTGAGGTCATTAAACACATCACGGAAGGAGGACGGCGGTCTGTGAGGTCATTAAACACATCGCCACGGGAGGACGGCGGTCTGTGAGGTCATTAAACACATCACGACGGGAGGACGGCGGTCTGTGAGGTCATTAAACACATCACGACGGGAGGACGGTGGTCTGTGAGGTCATTAAACACATCACCACAGGAGGTCATTAAACACATCACGACAGGAGGACGGTGGTCTGTGAGGTCGTTAAACACATCACAACAGGAGGACGGTGGTCTGTGAGGTCATTAAACACATCACAACAGGAGAACGGTGGTCTGTGAGGTCATTAAACACATCACGACTTTCTGAAAATGTGCACAAATACAGACAAAATTAATGCAGAGTACGGAGAGAAGGCATAAATGAGCCCTGAGAATTCATATTAAAACAGATTTGGATCCTGTTCTGAATTGCTATCAGGAAGATAATTCATCTGGACTTTGTAATCTGTAAAAAATTGGGCTTATTCCGGTCAAATGTATTTCAATATTCAATGTAATAGTAATAAAATAGTGTAAAAGAGTCTGCAAAGCTTGAAGTTTCTCTCCAGTCTAGTGAGGTGAGGCTTTAAAGGGTAAGTTCATTAATTTTGGCCCTGTGTATAATTTGTCTCTGACATCGCTGTAGTACTCTCGGAGCCACACAGAATATTGGCTCTTGAGTCAGCTGTCAGTTGAAGCTATCGAGCTCCTGTTGCTAACCTCGGGCCGCTAACAAGCCGCCCGAGCGGGGAATGTCAGAACACCTCCAAAAAAGCCATTTGTAGGCTCCGCAGGGGAGCGGACAGCAAAACGAGAAAGTTGCAATTAGCCGGCCTCATGAAAAACACGCGCCGCACACAACCATCTGTTTCAGTTTGTCAGCTGAGGTGTTGGCATCGCGGTGAGGGTCCGCGGGCGCCAGATCCTTTTCGTTTGTTGGAAGCCTTTGAAAACACTTTGGGGAAAACGACGCCGACTTGTCTTTCATTTTACAGCCGAAAAGGAGCAGCGCTGCACCGTCCTCACTCGGTGTCTCTCCCAAACTCTACCTGGCTCCATGTGCAGCTGTTCCCACCCCGACCTGACCTCCAGCGGTGCGTTCACTGCCCACAGCTGTCGATGCTGCGGCGAAGAAGAAAAAAAAAACTACATTCTTATAAAGGGGCATTACACTAAACTGAAGCGAGGGCCCTGTAGACTCAATTGAAAAATGTGGAATAAGCACCTAATTCGATGTCATGCCATATCGATGTCATGAAATTCTCCCCATTTTATTTATTTTTTATTCCACATTTTTTTGGCCAGTGGAGTTTACATGGTCTTTGCTGCAATTTTTTTCATGGTGCAGCTTTTATTGTGAAATTTGGAAATGACTAAAAGTAGAACCAACAAAGTAGAAGCAGAGTCAGAGCTTTTATTGTGAAAGGTTCCACAATTTGCCATTGATCGTTTGTTCTCTGTGATGGATCTGATTCAAAATGTAGGGAAGGACAAAACTCAAGCGAAAATGTAATTAAATAAAATTACACAATTACACAAAAAAGCTACTACAGTAACATGAGTCGATGTATTTAGTGACTTCCACCTCTGGAAATCAGGGCTAATTTGAATTTATGCACTTTTTAACTTTTCCATTTGCTCTCTACTCACATGTGGAGCTGACAAATAGTTTTTTTTTGGAGTACTTTTGACATACGCTGTTGGGACTCTTTACCAGCAGCAAGATGGCAGCAACGGGAGCTTGCCATTTCAGCGACTTATTTCTGAACTCCAGTTTTCTGCCTGCACGTCAGCATGCAGGGAAGGATGCCGGGGGTTCCCAGGCTCTGCTGGACTCTGGTCTGGGACTGAATTTTCGGGGCTGATTCCAGTTTTTGTTCAGGTTCCAGTCTCAAAACGATGTCGCCGCAGCAGCTACAGACGAGCGCCGATGTCGCCCGCACTTTGATTTTGTCACATTTACACAGCTTATTCATGTTGATGCAGGTGTTAAATCAACATCCAGTAGACATCAGAGTGCTGTGTTGACATTTCAAAAGGCTTCATGTTTCAGCTTTAAAAGATCTTTTTTTTTTTTTTTTAATCCAAGCAGAAAAAAAGCAAGCATGAGCACCATGGTAATCTTCTTCCTCGGTCATCTCTCTCTCTCTCTCTCTCTCTCTCTTTCTCTCTCTCCCTCCCTCTCTCTCTCTAGGTGTTCATGATAGAGCAGATTCTTCTGAGTGACGCTGCATCTCAGCAGACAATCCCCCCCCGACCCCAGGTGGTCTGCATGCTTCACCCATACAGATGATGGAGCAGAAAATGGGCTGTCGTCTGCCCGAGGAGCCACGAGAGAAGCTGGACCTGCAGCGCCCTCTATGGGCAAACGACAGGAGCTGCGCTTTGAACACCCGAACAGCAACACTGTGCAGAAAAAACAAAGGCTTCTTGAAGATCCCTGCATATCATGCATTTTTTTTGGGAAATTCATCACAGGGTCTCTGGGTATTGAGCAGAATCTACAGATATAAAAGTGTAGACAGATAAACATCAACAAAATAATGATAACCTTGGACCGTACAATTCTAACTCTTTGAAACCTGAGGAAAATATGCAGGAAAAAGGCAATTGGAAAATAAGCAATTTACAGGAACATTAGTCAAACAAAACAAGCAAAAAAAAAAAAAAAAAAAGAAAAAAAAAGAAAGAAAGAAAGAAAGAAAAGAAATTAGGACAAAATGAGAGAAAATTATCAGAAAAAAATATATATGTGTGCGTGTGTGTATGCAGGTAGATAGATAGATAGATAGATAGATAGATAGATAGATAGATATAGAATATTAATAACAGAGTAAATGTTGTTAAAGCCTGCCCGCTGGCTCCTGGGATTCAAAAACATAAACAAGGTTCGACACAAGTTCTGGGGCGGCAAGGATAACTTGTCAAGAAGCATCTGCTCTTCTGAAGTGTCCTTGAGCAAAACACTCAGACTGCTACTCTGTGGCTGATCCTGACCTTTGACCTCGCTGTGCGGAGGCTGGCATGGAAGCAGGGAGTCAATAAAGCACGGCATCATTATTAGCAGGAATTCGTCTCTCCTGGCGGATGCTGCACATTTGATCGTCTTCCCTTCCTCTGTCTGACTTGAGGAAACCGTCGCCGGCGTGTTTTGTGTGTTTTCCAGGTGACAAAATGAAACGAGACGTGTGACGTGATGAAGCGACGCTGCAGAGAGCCGGCGAGGCAGCCGGGGCCTCGTTAAGCGCCGAACTCCGGCCGGGCGGGAAATCGATGCAGGCATGACCACCCGCCTCGTGCACACACTGAATGGGTGATTACCGGTGTATCTGTGTGTGTGTGTGTGTGTGTGTGTGTGAGACACGGTGTGCGACTGTACACATTTCAGTCTGTGAGCATCAGAGAATGTTATTGCTTGTGGCTCAGTGACCCAGAAACGCCGTGATGTTCCACTCACATTCCCCGGACTGTAAAACAGGCGAGCCTCTACATCACCATTTATTGCAGCTGTCAGAGGGAAGCCTTGTTTCCTTAAAAATGTTTTTTACCGATTCCTAAAAACCAGGCCGGTTTTCAGATTGATGACCGTGCCATTTTTGAAACTCCGTCGTGGGTTTTTTTCGCGGGTCTTCAGGTTTACCCGCCTCTGCACGGTTCCATTTTCCTGAGAAAACGTCGCTACCTGCAGTTCATCAGTCAATATTTCAGATGGAGAGATGATTTCTTCTTTAAAATGAGAACTATTATTTTGCAAGCCGGTGCCTCAAGGTGACTCCTGACTTCAACAGCAATCTATAAAATGCCTTACTTTTAGTGCAGGAATTGTTTTTTTTTTTTTTTTTTTTTTGGAGTAGTAGTCATAATATTCTTCAAATAGAGATCATATTCTAGAAAAGTCTGGTGGTATACCAACTTGTGCATCAGCTTTCTCCCCTTTTCATATTTTTTTCTAACACAGATGACACCTTCAACCCAAAAAAAAAAAAAAAAAAAAAAAAAAAGATGTTTCTCACGTTTGCTTTTCCTCACACATCCTGCATTTCCATCGAAAAAGCAAGCTGGAAATACAGAGCAGCCGTGAGAGAGCCGAGGGCGAGAAGACAAAGCCACATCAAACAGGGGAATATTAATTGAACACATTGCGGTGGATTTGCCCGAGTCTGATCAAACTACTTTGAGCGAGCGAACCATCTGTGAGCGGTAAACGCTGGGAATTCAACACGTTATCTCTCGGCTTAAATCAGTCCGTCTCCTGCCGCGGAGCCAGTGAGGACACACTGTACTCTGATGTGAGCTGCTGATCTCTGCTGGAAAGTGTTTATCCTGACTAAAACTACAGCCTGCAACACAAGCCCTTCTCCTGCCCTGTCCTCCAGAAATAAATAAATAAATGAATGAACAAAGCGAGACCCGGCGTGGCCTCCCAGGTGTTACCTGAGCCAGCATGTCCCTGCGGTCGGCGTCCTTGTACAGAGGCAGGTACTTGTGCAGGACGCGCAGCGCGTGCTGTTTGAAGATGGCCGTGGTGTACACGGTGCACTCCACCGCCGACACGGGTTTGGTGAAGACGCCGTACACGAAGATCACGCCCTCCTCCGAGGTCGTACCTGCGGGACAGGAACAGGCTGAGTGTCAAATATTAAAAAAACAAACAAACAAACTTATAAATAATGACCCTCTTGCTCTGGATTTGCATGCTCGTTTGCAAAATAATTTCTCTGATGGTGTCATGGTTTATAAACCCTTATCTGACCCTTTTAGTGTCATAAGAACAGCTCTACGGTCAAAATGGTGTAGCAGTGCCCCCTGTAGGCCGACCAGTGATACCAATTAAATTTCTATTATCTGGGAAACAGAAGTCTTAATTTTCAGAAAATCAAACAGGTAAAGCTTACATGAATCAGTTGTTTTTCCACACTGGATTATATTTAGATATATTATATTTCTGTAAAAGTCATTTTCCTGTTAGTGAGATTGGCAGGGAATTCGCACGGCGCCCCCTTTGGTCATTTGGTGCAACTGCTTAACCGTCTGAAACCCAGGAGTCCCGGACCGGGCTTGTATTTTGAAAGGTTTTATCTAAACCTCTGGAAAATATCTTTAAAAATGACTACTTTGGCCTTTGAAGACACATTTTGGTTGGATCTGACCACGCCCGCCTCCGGGACCTGTGTGTGTGTGTGTGTGTGTGTGTGTGTGTGTGTGTGTGTGCGCGTGCATGTTACCGAGCAGCACTGGTTTCTCCTTCTGCCAGTGGCCCTTCTGGAAGGCAGTGACCGCCTGCTCTTTTATCAACTCCCTGTCGATGTACGGACCCCAGGTCTCGAAAATCTCCAGAAACCTGAACGGGTTCACGACCCTCGAACCTGAGAGAGAGAGAGAGTGAGAGAGAGAGAGAGAGAGAGAGAGAGAGAGAGAGAGAGAGAAAGAGAGAGAGAGGCTTTAGATTAGATGAACATTAAAACCTCACTTATTGTCACAAAGTACAAATCCTCTGTTGCTGTACTTAAGTAATGCAGATTTTCCAGGTGTCTGATTTCTGTGTCTGCTGTCTTTTTCCCTTTTTTTTCTCCCTACATTTTAAACACCAACATCTGAACTTTCTGCTCCTGACATTTTCAAAACAAGCTTGTTACTTTAGTTTTAACACATTAAAGGAGAATTGCTGATTATTTTTATTTGGCATTGTGTGCTTTCCCAACATTTCACCTAAAGGGAAGGAACAATATCACACAGGAAACAAAAGACCTGGGCTGTCCTGCAGAGAAAAGCTTCAGGCTTAATTACAGCTAAGTACGTTCTCATGACAATCTTAATGTTTTGAGTTGTGTTGTACGCTGGAGCTCAATTAATGTTCATTATCTTCAGTATATTATTATTTTTTTTTAATGTTATTTGAAGTTAGAATGGGTTTAGTTTAATAGTCTTCGAACAATATTAATGTGACATGAGGTTCATTTAGCTTTGCACTTGTACTATTAAATCATTAATAATTAACAGAAACAGCCGATTGCTGAAAAAAGGGGGAAATGTAGAAATGTTCATGTACATTTTAGAACCTGTACACTGCAAAAAGTCAAAATCTTACCAAGATTATTTGTCTTATTTCAAGTAAAAATGTCTTATTTCTAGTCAAAATATCTCATTACACTTTACAATTTTGCCAATGGAACAAGCAAATTTTTACATGAAGTAAAAATTTGCTTGTTCCATTGGCAAAATTTGTTTCTTGTTTCAAGCTCATTTTCACTTTTTCAAGTAAATTTTCACTTGAAACAAGTAATTTCTGAGCTGATCATGCCTTATTTTAAGTGTAATGAGATATTTTGACTAGAAATAAGACATTTTTACTTGAAATAAGACAAACAATCTTGGTAAGATTTTGACTTTTTGCAGTGTACTTTTTACTTGTACTTGAGTAAAGTATCTGTATGTGTACTCTGTTGCCATCTCTGTTTATTGGTTCTTTAAGTTTTTTTGTCAGGACTTTCTTTGCCACAGCTCGGGATAACGGTACAAATTTCTCATAATGTTTTGCAGAAGATTTTTCCATATTATGCAGTTCTTATGTAGTTATGTGGCTGCTTCAGTGTGTGTAGGTCTGCTGTGTGTTGTGCTGTTTGTCGTACTTGATTTCATCTGTGCGGCCAGGACGGCCTGCGGGGTGAGAGACAGCAGGCACACGAAGTCGCTCACAGAGCAGTTGGCGTTTTTAGCGAAGGCCTTCCCCAGCTTCAGGGCGTCGTGCCTGCGAGAAAGAGAGAGAGAGACAGCATCACCGGTCAGCGCTGAGCTCGCAGGGAGCGCCGCAGCACAGCCCGACTGCTGAGGGAAATGCAGCAGCCAGGAAAAAAAAAAACACACACACCAAGAGCCACACAACACACACATGGACTTACAGGCTAAATCACACAGCCCAACAGTTTCCACAGGACTTTTCTTACCTCCATTCACTCAGAGCGACACCTGCTAGTCTTTGTTTCCCACAATCCCTTTCAGGTCTGTGTGTGTGTGAGTGTGTGTGTGTGTGTGCACATTGCCAGCTGCGGCTTTTCTCAAATGTCGCGAGCCTCATCTAAAGCAATGCTGAAATACCAGCATTCATCAAGAGCCATGTGTAACTTTCAATTGTTAAAGGCAGAATGAGTAGGATTTTCCTTAAAAACAATGAAGAGGCTCAGACAAAAATAATCCCTGTACTTCATCGCTTGTGAGCCACCAGCAGTGTGTGTTGGTGTGTGTGTGTGTGTGTGTCTGCAGAGACCCTGCCCTCTGCCTGGGGTTTCTTGTTTTCCTGAGCTCGTCTGGGCGTCGGCCTTCGGGCAGCGGGTGTGACGCTCCCAGCCAATCACAGTGCCAGATCGATAGCGTAACATCCAATAGAAAGCTATGAAAATCGCAGACACGGACCGCAGAAAAAAGAATGTTCTATTTGTGTTTACTTTTGTAGGTATTTTATGTCTGTTATATTTTGTTTATCATTCTTTGTTATTTAGGATGATAGTTGTTGTTTTCATTTTTTTTATATATATGTGTGACTGTATATGTTACATGTTTTTAATTTATTTAATTTATTTAATTTTATTTTTTTTTATTAGGTTTTGCTTGTAAATCTTTTGATTATATTGTATTTCTTATTTGACCCCAGGAAGAATAGTCACTACTGAGGCAGTGACTAATGGGGATCAACAATAAACAATAAACAATAAACAGCGAGACAAAACGCCGAAAAGACAAAGCTCGTTCCAGCTGGCTGACAAGAGAAGGAGTCTCAGGGAAACATTTGTAATTTATTGGCATGAAAATGATCAAGGCTCAGTGTTATTGCTGAGTCAGAGCAAAAAAAAAAAAAAAAAAATTTTAAAGTTAAAATAAGTAAATAAACACAGATACACACTGAAGGTATAAAATATGGTACATCTTCATGACACTGAGCGCTCTGAGGCATCACGGCTTTCACCTGGAGTCACCTGAGTGTGCATGATGGAAGGAGGATGTGTCCTTGACATTTTGTGCATTCAGTATTTATCTGTCAACAGCACACACACACACACACACACACACACACACACACACAGAGCTGAGAGTGCAGCCTCACCTGGTCTTCAGTGGGATGGAGAAGGGGAGGCTCTGGAAGACGGCCTGCTTGAACAGAGGCTTGCTGCTCTGGATCATCAGGTGGAGGCTGACCGACTGGGCACCCGCGCTCTCCCCGAATATTGTCACCTGGCACAAAACACACAGGGGCTCATATCTGGCAACCGGGCCGGTGTGTGACGTGTCGCACCGAAAGAAACCAACGAGACGAAACAGGAGAAAAGTCTAAAGTTTCTCTGAGTGGAGCTGCTCGCCGCTGTCCGGAGGAAAAGTATTTAAAAAAAAAGAGTATTTCCATCATCCACACACTTGAGCAGCACCTCATAACTAATTTGGCAGATTAGCATTACATGAGCTGGTGAAGCTGATAAATAAGCACACACACACACACACACACACACACACACACAAATTGGAAAACAGGATTCCCAAGAAGGCAACAAGTGACCTCTAAAAATAATTCAACAGAAAACAGAAGAAAGCGGTTTATTCTCAACGTGTTGCAATGAGTGTGGCCTGCATTTATATTTCAGCCATATGTGTGTGTGTATGTGTGTGTGTGTTTATGCTTTCTAGAAGCCTATGAATGCTGTAAAAGGTGTGTATTTGGAGGCTTTACTTCCCTTCCGATCGTTTTTGAAGATTAACTCCGCAAATAAGCAAAATTAAGAGTCAGAATTGATCAATTATAAGTTCATATCCTTTCCCTGACACAGTTTAAAGCAAAATTTGACTGTATTTCGGTTACACATTGAAAACAAATGTATAATCAGTAATACGTGACTTTCACATGGCCAAAGAGTACCGGACCGGCTGAACTTTATAAATTGTGTTCAAGCCTTGTGGTAACCGAGGAGCTGTTTTTTTTTTATTATTATTATTCTTACATATGCACATGTGTTTGAAATGTGCAGTGAGTTGGTAACCTCTGAACAGAAGCCATAATACCTGGAAATATCACCGCACATCCTGAAAAAGTGGCTTCCTTCCTACCTGGAAATGTCAAGGTCGTTCCAAAAGCACACAGAGAAAATGGCACAATAACCATATGGAGATTTTTCTTTGAAGTTAATCCAATTCAGCGCTTCAAAAGCCGCTGCCTGTGACTAATGCTGCAGTTAATGAGCCTAGGTTTGTGTGTGTGTGTGTGTGTGTGTGTGTGTGTCAGTGTGTGTGTGTGTGTGTGTGTGTGTGTGCACTTGCCTTGCCAGGGTCACCTCCAAACATAGCGATGTTCCTCTGGACCCAGAGGAGAGCCGCCTGCTGGTCCAGGATCCCATAATTCCCTGTGGCCGAGGTCTGGGGGGTTTTACCCGACACCAGGAACCCGAACGCACCTTCGATCGAGTATCAATACACATGATCAATACATGATCGGGGAGGCGTGACGGACACCGAGAAGACAGGACAAGACATTTCCTGACAGCATCACCGTTCTGTCATTTAAAATAATGAAATACTCACATTATCTCTCTCTCTCTCTCTCTCTCTCTCTCTCACACACACACACACACACACACACACATTGTACAATACACACACTATCATATGAACTAATGGCTTCCACGGGACCCCTGCTTGTGGCCTTTATCGAGACAACACATGCTTTCTCATACAGCTGAGATAAATAAAACGCCTGGTAACACTTAACACGTGGCGCCATCCCAGTGAATTAAAACAAAGCCACATTTTCACATAAATAAATATAATATAATATAATATATGTTATATCAGATTGCATTTATTCATCAGATATAATACAAAAGAAATGATGCATTAGTTGCTGCTCTAAAAATAGACTGGACCAGGTGCTGCATGTAGTTTGTTGAATTATGTGAGTATTTTCAAATTGGGATACAAGTTGCAAGCTTTTTCATCAAAATTATGTATTCTTTACTCCCTTTTAAGTGCATGAAATATTCTGGAGATCTTCAGAAAGTACTAATGCACAGCTCAGTGCTCTGGAATAAGTGATGAGTTGATCAATGGAAGATTAATCTATTCAAATTTCAATAATCATTTAGGATACATTACAAGTAAAAGTCCCAAACATTTGCTAATACTTTGGGTTTTTCCGTTTTGCAGCTGGTCAGACGAAAGAAACAATTTGAAGGCATCACTTTGGGCTCTGATCACTTCCCATGAGCTTCTGTTGTTATTTTTGACACTCTGTACATGAAATGACTTATTGAGAAATTAATTGATTGATTCATCAACAATGAAAATAATCATTGGATGCAGCCCTATGTAAGGAGGCTAATATTACTATGCACTTAAAGTACCTTTTTACATAGATTAGAAACTAGACTAAAGCCATTGCAAAGTTAATATTACTTGTACCTACAGTACTACAGAACCATATTGCATAGCATTCATATGAAAAATAAATCTACCATTTTTCTGAATTAATGAGATAATTATCTCTGAATTCTGAGTGAAAGGGGGGGAAATTGCTCTGTTTTTTTCTCAGTTATTGATAAGGCAGAATTAATTTGTATTGTCAGACTTCTGAGGTAATTATCTCATTAAGTCAGAAAATTATGGCAGACTTTCTTTTCTCAAGTGAATCCATTGGGCCTCCGTACAATCTGCCTCCATATTCTGCTTGTAGAACTGGTTTTAAAGTGAAATAAGACCAAACTCCCTCACCGAGTCGGTACTCCAGGCTCACGACGACGGTGTGGGTGAAGTTGCTGATGAAGCGTCCGTCGTACAGCGGCTTGGAGGCCGAGCCGGCGATGAAATCCCCGCCGTGGATCCACACCATGACGGGCAGCGGCCTCCGCAGCGGCGAGCTCAGGTTCACGTCCCGAGGGACGAAGATGTTCAGGTAGAGGCAGTCCTCGCTCACCTGGGGGGGGTGAGAGCACACAGGTTAGAGTCCAGGAAAGACATGAGACAGAGAAGAAAAAGCCTACAAAAACTAACACGTTCATTCATTTTCCACTCATTAAGAATCAACCTTTTGTTCAGTTTTGGTGTCAAAAAGGCGACAAAGTGATGTTTCCTTGATACGATACAGACATGACAAACCTAATGGCGTTTTTTTGTCTTTTTCATGAAGAACATCCCATCCTCCACCAGAAAGGTTCTGGTTCTCAAACTGGTCTGGTTCAACGTGGAACCAAGGAGCAAACTAAGGAACCATCAGTTTTAGGAGAGGAACCACCACATCATCGACGGTGAGCGTGAACAGGAGAGGAAAGAAAATACTGACCCAGCCTGCCGGTTCCAGCTGAGCTTGTAGTTTTACTTTTGTAATCCTTTCTCTGACACAGAAGTAATCGCTGTAGTTGAGTTGAACTTTACTGAGAATAGTTTTTTTTTTTTTTTTCCAGGCCAAGTTACTGAAGTCCAGAGAAAAAGACAAGAGGAAAAGGCAGGAGGCAGATAATAATACGACGCCCGCACGGCCTATAGTTAAAAAGCCTTTATTCTGCTGGCTACATCATTCTTAAAATATTAAAACCAGACAAAATGTTTCACCCAGAAATAGTCCAAGATGTCACTGTTTTATGGCTGCACCATTCATCCAGCAAACACAAAATATCTACATGTCTTGTGCGCCATTTTACACACATTTCCCTGTAACTCAGCAAGACGTGCTTGGTATCTTTGGAAACCTTAGGATCTCCGCCAGAATTAAAAAATAAAGTTATGTGTGTTTGAATAAAGCTCAGCTGCACAGCATAGATTCATAATGACAAACCCACCAATGGGACCGGACCAAGCTGGTAGATGTCGATTTAAACTGGTTAGTAAACTTTCTGAGGCTCCAACACCATGAATGCCAAAATTTAAAAAAAAAAAAAGAAAAACCCATTGGCATTTTTTCAAATTCATATTTTCACCATAATTCTTCTTTTGTCTTTCTGTTTGTGTCTTCATTAAATTAGATGATGCTTCAAAAAAACTGTTTCTTTGGCTCCACCCACTGACATTTGAACCAACCAGTAAGATTTCAGCCTCCAGAGTTAAGTGCTTATACAATTAAAACTCCAATCTGCTCCATTTTCAAAGCGTGAAGGCCCTGGCTTTTGACCTGCAAATGTGAAGTGAAGCTGATTCTCCCTTTGTACTCATTTAAAGCCACTCTACATGAGATGCCAAATGCCTAACTATCAAAAAAGATAGAAAGTGAGACATTGTGATTGCAAAGTGAGGTTGTAATATGTCCTTCCTTACCGTCTGAGGACACTCGTCTGAAATGGGCCCGCTGCAGCCCTGCATGCACGCGGCCCGGGGGAAGGAGGCGTCGTGAACGCCCTGCCACGGAGTCACGGGTCGGGGAGGCTTCCAGCGGTACGCGCCCACCGGGGGGTCTGCGTATGGGATCCCATAGAAAACATGGGCCTTATCCACAGTAACCCCCTTGATCACGCCATCCTTGGTCAGCACCACAGGGCTCGGGTCGGGGGTCCTGTTTGCACCCTGACCGGCCGTCTTGTCCTTGGTTTCCTGGGTGGGGGAGAGCACCTCTGGGTGTCCCCGCTCCTTCCGGGAGTTTACCTCAAAGTCTCGGTCGATGATGAACGGCTCGTCTCTCACCAGCAGCCCCGGGGAGAGTCTTCTCAGGAAGCTGACAAGGTCGATGTCATCATCATTTTTCGTCGCCTCTCCAGAGGACAAAGCCACACTCAGCGAGCACAGCAGCAGCGCACGCAGCCAGCTCTCCATACCGAGGCAGAAAACACTCAGAGTTCCCCCGGAGCCACACAGAAAAGCTGCAGTCCCCCCTTAAGCCCGAAGCCTCAAGCTTTCTCTGTGTGCTCTTGTGACTCCAATTTGGCCAACGCTGGCGTCCAGAGTCACCAGACAAAAGCTGCCTTGTGTGCGGCCTGTGGGGCTGGGAGCCGTCCAGCAGCCAGACTCATGACAGCTGGTTGTGGCCCCTGTGATGGCGGCCCACTAATAGAGGACAAGTCGCCTTTCCTTTGCCTAATTGAATCATGGATGTACCCGAGTCACACACGTCCACGTTTGGCTGCAGCACCGGCATTCTTTTCATCCGGCGTTTGCTTTCAAGAGGGGACGGTTCATATTCAAGTCAGCGGTGACGAAACTAAACTTGTTTGCGGTTTATTTCGAAGCAAATTCTGCCTCATCATGTTCATCCATACTTCAGCTTTCTAATGTTTGGAGTAGGGAGAAGTGTCTGTTGCATCAACACAGATGCATGCAGCTATATTTCATGTTCTCATAGAAAGATAAATAGATGTACTTTATTGATCCCAAATTGGGAAATTGATGTGTTCCAGCAGCAGGTTGTCCACACATTGCCCAGGAATAATACTAGGCTACCCAAAACACACCAGTCAACACTAGAAGAGAGAAATATATATCTTTAAACGACAAACACAAGAAAAAATAAAATAAATAAAGTAGCTCAATACAAAGAAAAAAAACTTTTGACAGGTGAAATTGTGATTGATGATGTGGAGTGTAATTTTATACATCAGGTACTTTAATGCCCTCCTGGCTGATCTTATCTTATATTACACATCCACGGTATTTCCAAAATTAGGTGGATTTTACCTTTTTCCCACTGCCAGTGACAACATTTCACCAACAAATGATGGACAGCTCTCTATAAAGTCAGATTATGGGTAAAAATAGACTGTTCAGATAAAAGTGTGTTATCAGTATCATGTCTGTGTGGGTAGGGCTGAGTGTTTAATCTAATCAGCAGTGGCTTGTGTTTTGATGTCAGTAGCCTATTTGTTTTCAGTGAGGCGGTATCTGAAAAAAAAAAAAAATGCAGCTCTCCATTATGTGATGGAGTTTGGATTTGTTATCACCGGCTGTGTTCATGAGCTCTACTGAAAACATGAACGTTGGTTTGAAGGAAAATGTCCAATCAACTGAGCAAAAACTACAATTAACACCAGTCATTTGGAGAAATAAGACTCCTCAGCTGCAAAGGTTACAGTTACTACAGGAGTGAGGAGATATTTTTAACTATAGTGTGTGCTTACAAAACTAACTAAACTAAAATAAAAAAATATACAGAAAATGTCTTTAGTTTTTGTCAGTTTGGTCAAATTTGGATGTGCTGATGTTTATTGAGACTGGAATGTCCTCATGTTGTATTTGTATTAAAATATCTATATTTAAATCTTATCCTTGATAAATAAAAAAACTAACTGAAACTAGACTGAACTTCAAATAAAAATAAAAAGCGAAATTAAAAAATAATAATAAAATGAAGTAAAAACTAATGAAAAACAGAAATTGTAATAACTGATTAGCTGTTATCCTCCTTAAATTTAATTTAGCCTTAAAAGTATGAGTCCATCCAGAGGTTCCTTAGGTTAAGCCCAGCTCAAAATAACTTTTGCCAATTTAATCCAGAGAATTCAAGCCATGATGATGCATGCATCCACATGCCCAAACTTTCAACACTTTGAAAAATGCTTGATAAAATAGATTTTCCTAACTAGGTGCCGTCAAAAAATGTGACTCCACTCTGCCCCCTAGTGGCCTGGAGCTGCATGACATCCCCAATTTATCCAAGCATGGTGTTTTTAATTTGTATTTTATTGTGCAGTTATCGTTTTAAATCATGACATGCGGTATTCTCTTTGTTCTCTTTTATACAGGTCATCATTTTGACAAATTTTACCGAGTAAATTCCAGCTGAGTCGAGTGTGATGCCGCGTGCAGCGCACACCTGTCCCTCATAATGAGTCTGTCACAGCCAGCCCGTCCTCGGCTTTAGTAAACACACAACCATGATTCCCATTGCTGAGATTAAAAAGAAAATGTAAGGCGGCCTACTTTAATATCTCTGCAGTTAATTCAATATCTTACTTTTTTTTTTTTAACAACAGGTATAACAGGTGAATCTTTTATGTTTTCAGGAGCTGCGTTGCCTTTTCCTTCATCTTCTTCATCCTCGTGCCCTGCTCCTTACCTCCCGGTGAGTACCGCTCCTCACGCGCCACGCACTGCACCTCACACACCTGTGCGTTTCCTTAATTTTCTTCCCATTGAATTTTCCCTCAGGAAGTTGCGATGATTTTTCCTTCTCCATATGTTGGATGACCAGAGGCGACACTTTTGAAAGGTAGCTTCACATGTATATTCTTCAATTTACGCCCTAATCCGATTTTATTCCGAACTCCGTTGAAAAAAATGTGTCAGTTCTGATGTTGATTTGCTCATCGGCGAAGCCAGAAACAATTTAAATTATTGTAGTTTCTTGTAAATTCGCCATATTAATGACTACTAGGTGGCATTATGCTTAAATAAAAACCTCAATTTTTAAAGTATGTTTCCTTCTGCTCGTTACAGCTTTATTTTCGTTAGGCACCACTTATAAAAGTAAAAAAAAAACAAAAAACAAACAAAAAAACATTCAAATGAGCGCTAGTTAATATATAGCTTATGTCGAATGAAAGAGTGGCTCGTAATAATATGTAAAAACTATAAAGTCATGTTTTATCAGCTGTGTTCCTTAACAGTAAACTGTCAAAATTTTCAATGGAGTTGGGGGCTTCACTGTTTCCAGGGCGGATGGAAACATTTGGCTGAACGACGTCGCGCTGAAAGCGGTCAGGAGTTTGGCTGAATTCACCTCCTTGACTGTGTCTCCGACTGTGGAGAACAAACTCTCACTGCAGTATGAAGGCTCGGTCCACAAATGGGCTTTCTCTATTACCCCGAGTAAGTCGCCGCTTTCTATGCGTTTATTTCTGTCAGTCCAGAGTAAATTATTCTTACATGCACCCTGATGTAATATTGTGATTGGAGGTGAAATTCAGTCTCTGTTTGAAGGTGCAAGCTCCATTGAAGTCAGAGGCCTGCAGAAGCCACAAGAGCATCCGTCCAGTGCCACTCGGGTACTCCTGTTGACACAAAAACATACTTTAATATTTATGTATGGACATTATTTGGCATTCATTCACATCCTCTTCACCTCACATGACTTTCATCCGTCTCCCTCCTGTTTCTTGCCCCTCTTTCATCCAGGAAACCCTGCAGCAGCTGAGTGCCACCGAGGTGTTTGCGTGTGAAAACGGCACGTTATTCTTCCACCAGGATGAAAACTTCATCCTAGCCATTGGTGAGATGCATGTTCTCTTGTGTCTTCTTTAAATAAGGTCATATTGCCTGGACTCACTTCTTCGGGAGGCTAGTTTGGAGGTTAAGATTAGAAATAAATCTAATTTTTTAATGGTGTTATGGATGTGGAAGTGAACCTACAAGTCTGCCTTGTCCCAGGCCACACGCTGCGTCTCCCCGTCGGCCTGGAGTCCAGGGGTCCCTCGATGCTGCTGGTCTCCTGGATGGAGAGCCGTCCGGCCGCTGCAGATGCCGGCGACACACACTCCGTGTCCCTCTACCTCACTGAGCTGGGCGCCTACACCGCCGTCAGCAGGAACGCCACCGCCCTCGACCACTACCTCTTCAGCGGCCTTGGGTCCTGCAGCCCCTACCTGGCCTGTGTGGAGCTGGCAGGCACCCAGTCGCTCACCTGCCTCTCCACCGTCACAGGTAAGGACCCTGAAATGCTCATGTGGAGTTAAAGTTTAGTTTCAGATAGTTATTAAGAAGTAGGGCTGCAGCTGGTAATTGTCTCCACTGTGGATTAAAATCTATTGGTTTGTTTCACTTAATCATTTTAAAAATGCCAAATACAATGACAAAGTTTCATCACAACCCAGTGTGACGTCTTCAAATTGCTTCCTTAGTCTGCTGTCTTAATCTAGAATTAATTTTACAATCATATAAACAGAGAAAAGTAAGACAGTGTTAGCATGTCAGTGATTTTAGTGCAGCTGGAATCAGCAAATATTTAGGAATGGGGAAAAAAAAAGTGGGGATATAGGAGCGCTGTGTGGGTCCTAAAATCAGGCAAACGAGAATCAGGTGCTCTTTGGAGAGGGTTAAAACGGTGGAAAATATATTCGAGTTCATCTCGTTTTTAAATAAACATCCTGTGTAGAATACGAATGACAAATTTAAAGAATATCCATGTTGAGAAAATATTTTAAAAAAGCCTTTATTATTACATGGCTGAGTACGATTTACAAAACTGGCTGCTGACCAGTGCATTTCCAAGAGCCTTCATCGGGTTGCAAAGTAGATGACAGCAAGCACATGTCATTTTATTGCAGCATAAATCAATATAATGTGTTAGAAAAGCCTGTGCATTATGAGGGGTGTAGTATAAAACATCTCATGTCAGTCCTTAGTTTAGAGCCAATTTTTGAATCATATGAACAGAGAAAAGTAAGACAGTGTTAACATGTTAGTGAGCTCAGTGAAGCTGGGATTACTAAACATTTGAGTGTTTTTACATGATAAATGACCGTCAAAATTAAAGTCCATAAATTATCTGATAATTAATCAACTTAATTGTTTCAGTGCTGTGGTCGAGGAAAGGATGATTTGAGTTTCTTCCCTGTGCTTGGATGAAAGAGACAACTGGATACCCATTATGTGCTTTTTGTGTGGCTAATGCCGCTGTATTTGGCTGCTTGGCAGGATATAACACACACACACACACACAACCATTCTTCACAATTACTGCTTTTCACCCTTAAAGGCAGACTCTGCAGTTTCAAATGGGAGGGCACAGCATTTTGTTTACTGATGTTAAGGAGGAGCCTGGGGAGAGATAAAACCCCTCAGATTCATACCGAGACACTTTTAAATGCTTGTCTTGAATCTTGAATGTTTTGATGTCAAATGTGCTCAAAAACATAACAAAAAATTAGCTAAATGCTCTTATATTTGGGGTTATGATGTGGTAAAAGAGATCTCCTGAACTCCTGAGGCATTTCTAAGTTCTTTTCTTTTGAGATTCGGGTGGTATTCATCACTTTTTACATCATAACAAGGTGAGGTGCCCTCCCCTTTGAAACTGCATAGTCTGCCTTTTGTTACATTTTACTGCAACAATTAGTCAAATAATCAATTAGCTGTCAACTATTCAAGTAATCGCCAACTAATTTGATAACTGATTCATCGTTTTAAGTCATTTCTATGAGGGAAATTTCCACACTCTCTGATTCCAGCTTCTCACATGTGGATATTTTCTGGTTTCTTGAGTCCTCTTTGACAGTAAACTAAATATCTTTGGGTTGTGGGAAAATGTGAGCAATATGTTTCACCATTTTCTGCCATTTTATGGACCAAAAATGTAATCAATCAGTCAAGAAAATAATCAGCAGATTAATTGATAATGAAAATAATTTAGCTGCAGGTCTAGTTTTAAGTAAAATGATGAATACAGGACTTTTATTTGGTGCCTTTACTTAAGCAAAGGATTTTAGTGTTTTCAGTAAAGGATTTTAGTGCAGGCATGCTACCTGGGAGTAATGTGAGATAATAGCCTTGACATTATGATGAATGCTCTCTTTGGTGCCGTTGAGTCATTTGAACTCTCCCACGTGCCTCTTTAACTTTCACCTTTTATATCGCCCGTGTAATTTGCTCCTGTCGTTTTTCCTCCAGACCCGGACGAGCCGGGACTCTTCCAGGTGACGTCGTGGAACAGCAGCAGCATCACGGTGGCCTGGGACTCGCCCGACAGCCGCCAGTTCTCCGTCTTCCTCCTCACCGCCTTCTACCTCGACGGCACCGACCACGTCACCCAGGAGCTCCCGTTCTGGCAGCGGGGCGACAGGTCGGCGTTCACCCTGTCTGACCTGGCGCCCTGCAGCAGAGTGAAGCTCGGCCTGCAGACGGTGTGCCAGGCAGGGCCGGAGACCCGCCACAGCAAGATGGTGCTGATCGACGGAAACTCCGGTGAGCTCTACGCGGCGAGATCCGGCCAGGCGAAGGTTTAGGAAGACATGCAGGCTGGCCAGATGTGGCCTGCAGGAGAGGCCTGATGCCGACCGGCGGCTTTTTTATTCAAACAAGATTTTGTCCATATAAAAAGTAGCCTATTTTTCTAAAAAAAAAAAAGGTCTTGAAAAAGAGGGGTCGTCTTAAAATCAGGGTCGTGTTTTATGCCGGTCAATATGGTAGTCTAGAAAACTGGTGATTTTTTTTTTTTGAGGACGCACTTTTCTTTTTCTTCCTTTCTTTCTTTCTTTTTTTTTTTTTTTTTGCAAAAACCGTCCCTGGGCTAAGCAGTTGTCAACCTACTAATCTCCAATGCTATAGGCCTATTATATGCGCTCTAACTATCACTCTATCTATCTGCAGTGCCGTGCAATGTCCCGATTGCTTGGCAGTACCAATTAAATGTGTTCTTCCATAATTATGAGAGACTGAGAGTGACAATGATTATATCACATGAGCCATTGTGAAACAACTATGATTCATGGTCACACACTATTAGAGTAGCCTAATATAATTAAATTGATTATATCTTAATGCATTTATTTTCATTTTATTTGAATGTAGCATAATTTGAAATTAGTCCATATACTAACAGGTGTTGAATTAACAAAGTCATTGGTTTACGATTGGAGTCATTGACTAATAGTAATTTCACAAAGTTGAGCAGCAGGGCACTGGATTAATTTAAGCTTGACTTCTAGCCTGGTCCAGAGCAGGCTAAGGCTTAGGCTAAGTTTCCATGGTAACTAAAGTGGGATTACTTTCATGAAACCGAGTTCAGGCTAATTATAGCCAGGTTTACTGGCCAGGTTAATCTCGCAAGATAATCCACCTTTCATGAAACCCATTAATCCCTAATCCTGGCTAGATTAAGCCAGGATAGCTGCTAAATCCAAGTTTAAAGCCTAATCTAGATTTCGTGAAATAGGCCCCAGGCATGAGTCAGTTTCTGTTTACTTACACCACCAACAAAAGAGAGCATTTGTTTTTTATGGTTGGTGGCTCAGGAAGGAGGGAAAGAGTGAAATATATACAATAAATGGATTAATTTCAAAGATATAAAACATAAATGTTCCCAAGTGGGGCTGTTCGGCCACAGCAGCAGTAAAAGCAGTAAAATATGGATATAAATAACATTAAATCATGTAAAATGTATTAGAAATAATGTTCCAAGTAATAACAACAAAAAATGTTGACTATAATAAATAAATAAATAGAATATACTGAAGATAGTAATAACACAGCACCTTCATTATGTTGGGATCTATTTGGTGACAAAGTGCTGTAATTTCTGTTTTTTTAATGTGCTACCTTTCCTTCAGTGCGCTTTGTTTACTTCAGTGTATTCTTATTATTTCTTAGTGATTTTATACGCTATATAATTGTCGTCTAAAAAAAAAAACCCACAACTGTGATGTTTACATGAAAGAGCACTCCAACATCGACGGCCTGCGACAGACGTCGTCCGGCCCCGACAGCTACACGCTGAGCTGGGATGGGAGGAACACCTCGTCCATCTCCATGTTCAGAGTCTACCACGAGGGGGCGCTGCAGGCCTCCACACTCATCACCAACCACACGGTGGGGGGGCTGCAGCCGTGTCAGCCGTACCTGGCCAGGGTGGAGGCGCTGTGCGGAGAGGGCGTCGTCATGAGCACCAAGACGGTCGCCGCACACACAGGTACAGGATGGTGAGGCACGCTGGATGTTAGCGTTCATTTCTGCATCTCAAAGCAAAATTTTGCCACGGTTCATGTTGATGTCCAGTTCTTCTGCTTATGGAGCCGTGTGGGCAGTGGCTACATGTACCAGGATGCATTGCGTGTGAGTTTTAATGTCCATCAGCCAAATCCTTCCAAAATCCTTTCGGCTCTGTGTACAAAAAGTCAGAATGACGTCTTAAAAACTTCCTTCTGCGATCAGAAAATCTAAAAAATGACAAATTATATTTGACTTATTTTATCTACAACAAACATGCCTTCACGAGAGACAAAGAGAGTGAGAGGGAGGGCAGCATTGGTCGAGCGAGCTATAGAAAGAATGGCGAGAGCGAGCAGTGACTGCATGAACAGAGCAGTGAATCAGAATTTTTTTTTTTTCTCTGATTGTTGCGGTTAAGTTTGCAAGCCAAGGGAACAAAGACGTTTGGTTTTTGAGCGTCACTTCGAGATTTTTCATCGGTGCCCCAGAAAACATTGACAACAAGTACAGGCGTTTTTCACACCATATCCTTAATTCAGATAGAGATAAGATTGAAAATTGGTATTCCGACAAGTATTCTTCAAGAAAATATGTCAAATCTGAGCTGGTTGACATTTTAAAATAAATAAATAAATAAAAGCTTATCAATCAAAATCACTAAGTGGTGCTGCTGTCTGGTAGGGTCACTGAAATGTGAACAGGACGTGACTTAAAGTAACAGTTCACCCAAAATACAAGAAAAAAAATGCACTTACCCTTGAGGAGTCAAACCATCCAGATAGCATTTTTTTTTTCACGATTTCCATCCCCTCTAGGAAGAAAATTTATCCCGTGTTTGTCGAGCAGCTGAATCACCATTAAATATGACGCTCAGATCAGCTAGTAGTAGTGAAGTCAGACGTCTTCTTGCGTAGTAAAAATCAAAATGATGGGTTTTATTCACAGTAACACAATTTATTTTTGAAAATTAAGCAGTGGTTACCAGTTAACATGATCACAGTGTCGAATGAGGCATTTCAAGTTGACAAGAGGATAATTTCAAACTGTATTAATGCCATGTAATCCTGCTCTTCCGGTTTTTCTGATATGACATGAATGCATCTTTGGATCCCAGGAATGTACAGGTGACTTGAGTTTCTGAGTAATGATGTCCTTCAAACTCAAAATTACAAACTCTTTTCCAGCTGTATTGTGAATTTTTCATCCAGCTGTCAATTGGCCTTGAGTGTCTAATCTGTCTTGTGTGTATTTACAGTAATCTGTGTGTTTCGTCCAGGACCTCGAGGTGTGTCCGACCTCACTTATCGCCCCAACAACTCCACCGCCATGTGGACCCCCGGCACCCCTCACCGGGCCACCGTCACCTTCCTGTACAACCTCACTTTGGAGAACGGGACCGCCGTCCGGAGCAGCCGCGTGTCCGAGCCCGAGCTGCGTCTGCCGGGCTTGGCGGACGGAGAGACCTACCTCCTCGACGTGCGGGAGGAGTGTGGCGGCCGGTGGAAGTCGAGCCCCTCCCTGCTGAGTTTTGACGCCGTTGATGTGACCTCAGAGCGCCTCGTGCTGCCGGTCGGACCCGACAGTGACCTGGGTCAGTCTGAGGCTCCCGTTCTGGTGGCAGTGGTCATATTTACACAACCAGTGGCCACTTTATCAGCTCAACCTGCACAATCTAATCCAATCTAATCCAATCCAATCCAGCTGTTGTGCCATAAACTTTCCTTTCCTGTTGCCTCTAATGCTCAGATTTTCTTGTTGTCACAGTAACAGAGGTGTTCATTCACTTCTGTGTTTGGCATTGAACTCATAGTTAGTGCTGCTGTTGGACTGGACTACATTTTACTGACAGGTGTTTCCACTATTCTGTCCCACCTCATGTACATGAATGGTGGAGGACAAAAAATTGGAAACACCTCTCAGTATAATGTAGTTCAGTCCAAGACCTCAATAATACTTCAATAATAAACAGAGAATTAAATTTACAAATTCTCCACTGATACTGAGTGTGTATATAGATAGATGCATTGACAGATATAAAGGTATGTGTATTGGAAAAATACTATGCAAAATCACTTCTTAAGTAATCCAATTTATTTTCATCCCATTGAATCCTATGGTAGTGTTCAATGTGATGCCAAAGAAAATTTTCAAATAGCATTCCTTCAAAGGTTTCATGCCTAATTTGATGAGTTCTTACATTAAATTTGCTTGTTACCATCAGTTTACACAGCAGGACTGTATCACCTTATCCCAAAATCAAGATACCAGCACAAGGCACTGGCTAATCATGTGATTATTTTTTGAAATATACATTAATAGCAGGTGATCATTTTTCCTTAAACATGAATCTGTAGGCAGTTAAAATCACGTATTCATGGTAACAGTAGTTCATGTTAAAGCTGAACTAACCTGTAAGCCCCGTGTTGCTGCTGCAGAGCTGCAGTCTGACTTCAGCCCGGACTTGGTGATGGTCGTGCCGTGGCTGTTCACCGGCGAGCTGCAGGACACCACGTCAGAGCCCAGAGTCCAGATGGAGAAGGTTATCAAAAATAAGGTGAGGGGAAAAGACGGATTTTTATTCATTGTCTTGTCTGTGTCTCATAGTTTTCACGGGTCTTTGGGGAAAGTCTATACATCATGGACAAAAAGCTGGTGGGGAATTTTGAAAGATTAATAACAGAAGCAAGGTTACGATAATTTTGCATTTTTCATTAGTTTTTATTTTTTACTCCATTTTGACTTTTCTTTTCAGTTTCAGGTCAGTTTTAATAAGGTTTTGAAGTGGGTTTGCCAGTTTAATGTGGTTTTTATATTTTGAAAATACTTATTTAGTTTAGTTTGTATCAATTTCAGTGTTAATTTTAGACATTTTTGTAATATGGGGTATTCAGTGAGGTGTCGAGGATGTGAAAAGGTCAGAATTAAAAACAGAATTAAAAAGTATTCACTTAGGACAAATGAATAACCAAATAAACTGACACACAGAAACCTATGACATTTTCTCTCATAATTTTAGTTTATTTTAGTTTTGTTAGTTATTGTTTGTTAATTTATTTTTATTTCAGTTAATAAATATATTTTTTCTCACGTTTTTAAATTAGTAACATTGAAGAGGAGCTTCATTTTGAGATGAGACAGCTGCGCGTGATTGTCATGATTTTGAGAATACAGCCATCTGTGTGCTTTAAAAACGTGTGTTGACTTTTATTTTGAAACTCGTGTGCAGTATAACCTTTTGGGATGAGGACGTCGTCTCGTAGTTTTCCTTTGCGTGTCCTTCAGGTGCAGCAGATGTTGGGAGGTTTCCACCGAGCAGCCCGGGTTCAGCTCGGCGCCGTTCAGCCTTTAGACGAAGACGGAAGAACCCAAATTGTCCTGAAGTCTTTTGATGCCTCCGTGACGGACGCGGACGTGCCGCTTCCTGTCGCAGATCAGCTGGACCACATTCAGTCGCTGCAGCTGCCCAACATCACCGTCTCACACGGGGTCGTCTCCTGGGACGGTAGGAGGCGGCTAAAACCAATCAGTCAATCAATCAATCAAAGTTGTTTCAGAGCTTTTGGGCCTGAAAAAGTCTTAGTCAGTCCCCAAACCCATTTACAAAAAAATGTTTAGCAAGATGTCATCACTGGTAATAATCCAAAAAGACTGGGACTGCAACGAGTGATTAATTTCAGTGT
The DNA here is from genome assembly GCF_902150065.1 of Myripristis murdjan. NCBI lineage: Eukaryota > Metazoa > Chordata > Actinopteri > Holocentriformes > Holocentridae > Myripristis > Myripristis murdjan. Next base: position 21,445,118 of record NC_044002.1, on the reverse strand, counting down.
TGATCAATTTACGGTTTGTTTTCCAGTCAATCATTTAGTATTTAAAGTGTCTAAAAAATTCATGTCCAAAGTCTTCAGATTGCTTCCTTGGTTTGACCAGCAGCTAAAAAATCCGAAGTGTTAGTTTTATAATGATGTGATGATGATGACAATAATAATTACAAACTTTATTCATATAGCACCTTTCACTCAGTAAGGCTTTACAATACAAAAATTACATTTCTGTTATTTCACATGTAATTTCATATCTAAATAGACATATGTACCTAAAAATAGGGATAGAATGCCATAAGTCATGCAAGATTAGGTGGAAAATCAGTGCAGTTTTCTCCAATACTGTGTCCTCGTTTATCAACAAAGGGGAACGAGACAAAAATAAAAACAAGATGAAATACACAGAATGCATAAAATCTTAAACGATCAGTAAAAGCTGTGGCAGATATTATAAGACAGTCTTAGCATCTTAGTGATCTTTGTGAGGCCTGAATTAGCAAATGTTTGGAATTTTGTTACTTAATAAATATTAAAACGGTGAATTATCAAAATTATAATTGATTAAATGTGTTTTTTAACAGGCTTATTGTTTCATCACTAGTTAAATTTTCGATTCATTATTTTTGCGGTCAGGGAACTAAACAGCCAAGCTACCCTGCTTCTGAATGTCATTTCATATCAAACTGGAAAAACTCTGTTTTCTGTTTTTTAATTTTTTTTTCTCATCTATTCTTCGTTCAGGTCCAGATGAGTGTGCTTCCTCCAAGCAGAGTGTGTGTCCCTCTGATTCTCTGTGCATCAACACTCTGGGCTCCTACATGTGTGTGTGTCGCCATGGTTACTACGATGTGGCGTCCGCCATCGTGCCGTCTGTCGCCTCACCTCCAGTCTGCAGCAGTGAGTCGCAGTCAGCAAACACAAGCTGCTTACCCAAATGTGGAAATATCAAATTAGGAACTTAAAGGAATAACGCCAACGTTTTGGGCAAAATACGCTTTTCCTGACTTACATTTCCAAACTGAGACAAGATGTTGGACACCATTTTCTCCTCTGTACGTCCTGTAGTTCAGTTCCTATGGGTTGCATTTCATGTTAGCTTAGCATAAAGACTTGAAGTCTGTAGGGGTCGTTAGCCTTGCTCTGTCAAAGTCGAAAAATAAACCATACAGCAACTCCAAAACTGTTTTATTTACACAGTGTATCATGTGGATTTGAAATACACGTCTTGGAATTAAGAAAAAACAAAAGCAAGAGTCGTTTTAGGAGAAGTGAGATGGTGGAACTGTTATTATAAATGCATTGAGCAACTTTAGAAAAATAAACACAAGAAATAAAACTAAAGATATATATTTCTCTCTCCAGGAGTTGATAGGTATATTTATCTTCCTGTGCAATATCTGGACAACCTGCTGCTGTAACACAAGAATTCCCCAGTTTGGGATCAATAAAGTTCATCTGTCTGTCTGTTAAAGTGTGATGTTTGCCTTGTGCCGCTCTGCCTCTCGCCTCCAAACAGAGAAAGGGCTTTTCAGCCGCTGTCAGGACAAGATGATCTCAGGCGGCGTAGCAAAGGCCTACCTGGTGTCTCTCTTGGGGGGGAAGGTGGACGTCGAGCTGAATGACGGGCGCTGCGTCGTGAACGAGAGCGAGACCTCCTACTACTTCAACACCTCGCGCAAAACCTCCGAGTGTGGAACCAGGAGGCTGGTGAGTGGCAGAAGGAGGTGGTGTTTCTGGTGTAGCTGTCGTTTCATCGGGCTTTTCTCTGTCCGACACGAATTGAGGCAGCAATTTGAATAGGTTAGGTTATGAATTTATTCTCCGCAATGTGGAAAATGTATTTAGCTTTACCACAATCAACATGGATTACAAATAAAAGTAGTAAATTTAAAAAAAAAAACAGTAAATTGGGAGGGCTTTGAATTCAATCATAAACAGTTCCAGTGTAAAATTCTGCAAGCATAAAGCCAAGAGGTGAGGGAGTGACCCTAAATGACTGAATATGAGTTGACTAATTTAACAGTTTAACTGGATTTGGGACATATGATTTCTTGAGGTCATTTTTTCTGGATCTCGGCAGTTTAAAGCATTTTCCTGCTCAAATTTTGGGTACAACAGATGGGATGGATCACCCGCTGGCCATGATAACCACAATTTGTATTCTCCCTTTTCTTTTTATTTATTTTTGTTGTAAATAAATATACACTACACTAGGCCTGTAAAAATATGCCTGTCTAATCCACCTGAATCACCAAGTTAAATTTCCAACATGTAAGAGCATCCCGTCCCCCGTGACTGAAAGAGAAATCTTGATGCACAAACAATGATAATCTTGTGAAAAATGAAAAATTTATTCTAGGTCTTACCACGCCAAAAATAAACAGTGCAGATGCAATAAAAGATCCTCAGACAGCATTTAGGATGGTGCCTGAACACTGAGAAATGCGTTTACATATCTGCAAGCTTATTTATAGCTACCTTATGTTTGTCATTGCCTGTCGTGTGCTGTTTGTTTGTTTGTTTTTTTGGCATTGCAAGAATAAAAGTTTAATTTTTCACAAGGTGATTCGGTCCTGCCCCCCTTTTAGAAGCCCTTCTTGTGCTATTTTTTCGTACAGATACCTGGAAATCTTGGTGTCACAAATTCCACAAATTTAAACGGTTATCTCCTGCTGCCACTAGGGGCCGCCAAAGTGCCACGTCTCCTAGAGCCACTTTAAACGGTCTTTTTTTCCTCTTTGTGTTGCCACTTAGAAAACACAAAGTGTGTGTATGTGTGTGTGTGTGTGTTTGTCCAGGTGAACAAAACACACATTGAGTACCAAAACACTCTGAGTGTGACCTTGAGCAAAGAGCACGTCATCTCCCGCCGGGACCTGCAGGTCGTCTGGAAGTGCGTCTACCCGCGAAACTACGTCCGCAACGCTCAAGTCAGTGTGGATTTGGAGTGGTGAGACGAGCAGATCACAGTTCCTCCAGCACTGCGGCATTAATCGACGAGAATAATGTCAGGTTTTTGTTCGATAAATGTGTTGGAGTGCAGGAGTCGGAGTCAGTGATCGAGTCATGACCCTCACAGTCGTGGGTCATGTCCCGTTTGCTGTTGCGTAAACAAATGAAACCACCAGTCAAAGATTAGCCAGGATTTATCTAAACACTTTTAGGCTTTATATTCATTAATTCAGCCTTTCTGAAAGTTTTTGGAATTCATATTGGGCATATGAAATATTCCTCATCTTTTCAAAGCTTTCCACAGCTAACTCTTTTGCAATCATAGGCTAACCAGCATCACTTTATTTTTCAGCCTGCACACCCTGTAGTTACTTGGAAGAAGAGAGTAACAAGCATTATTTTGTTGTAATTAACCCATAACTATTCAAGAAATCCCTCATTATTTTATGTATTAATTGTTACGATACAGTCCCACAGGAATTTGGTTTTGTTACCCTTTTGTTTTTTATATACAAAACATAGTTACACTGTAAATTATGGGCTGTAACTTAAAATGCTACCTTACAATTTACCCTTGGTATCTTATTTATATCTTATTTCTAAGGCAGATTTTTACATTTCTGTTTCTGTTTCTTATAATTTAATTCCTCTCTTGAGAATTTGAGCAAGTGCAGCTGGCCCAGTTTCCCCTCGGGGATCAGAGTTTTTCTGATTGTGATGCTTTAAGAGGAAACGCGGTGTGTCCTTGTTCAGGATCTCCTCTCTCTCCCTGGTGGAGTTCAACTCGTCCCTGGAGCTCGGCCCGGCCTTGGCCCTGTACAGCGACGAGTCCTACACCCACAGCTACCGGGACGCCGTGGCCTTGGCCCTCGAGGACACGCTGTTCTTCCAGGTGGCTCTGCGGGCCAACAGCTCCTTTATCGCAGACGTTGTCCTGCAGGTGGCGTCGTGCTGGGCCACAGAGAGCCCCGACCCACAGGACCGAGTCCAGGGCCTGTTCCTCCAGGACGGGTGGGTAACAAAATGACTCTGCTGATTCCTGCTTTGATTCTGATTCTCACTGTACCTGATGATTTATCAAAGCCGAGCGAACAGGCGTGTGCAATTACCTGTAACCACAAAGCACACACCCATAGTGACAAACCCACCACCCAAGTGCCAATGCACATACAACCAAGTGCATGTGAGCAACCTACATAGGTAAAGGCATTTCTAATGGACTTTAGCAAGAAGGTCAGCAGCAGAGAGGTGAGTTTCTCCTTCTGAAGCTAGCTGTGAGTTTGATGACCTTATCAAATTCCACTTTGTTTAATTTAGTAACAAAGAATTCAAACTCTCAGATCTATCAGATATTAACTATCAGAAAACTATCAGATTTAATAACAAGGAAATCCTGGTGATTTGAGCCCAGAATCACAATCTTCTCATCAGCATCTGGACTTTGAAGAGACTTTGTCCGATTCAGAAGAAAACAATATTGTGATTCTGGGCTAAAATCACCAGGATTTCCTTGTTATTATTATTAGATAGTATAGGTGTTTTTTTTTTCTTGTAATTTTGTGACTTTATAATCTTTGATTTTTTTTAATTTTTTTTTTCCTTCATAAATTTTTGAATTTTTTCATCATAAATTTACCTCTTTAATCTCAAAAACTTTGAGTTTTTTCCCCCCCGGCTTTGTTTTTTTTTTTTTTTTCTCCGATAACTAGTTTCAAACTTGCTGGCCAGCAGTTGTTGTCGAGAAAAACACATCATCCTAAAAGTCAGAATGAGTGGGATTTATCGTTGTGGTTCGTAAACACAGCATTCAGAGTTGCCCTCCCCCCTCCCTGGCTAAAATAACCCCCAGCAGTGAGTTTTCATTTCCTAGGATGATGATGGATGGAACTTCACTGTCCTAGGAAAAAATTTTACACTCCGGCTCCTCGTTTCTGTAGACACACACACCAGCACACACTGCTAGAGGCTCGGAGCTGATGCCTGAGAAGGATTATTTTTGCATGAGTTTATACATTGTTTTTAGGAAAATCTGATTATCTGACAAAGCGGCTCACCCCCTGCATTTCCCCCTCCCTCCCCCTCCAGCTGCCCTCTTGACGACACCTTCCAGTGGCGCTCGGCGAACGGCGCGAGACAGGAAAGCAGATTCTCCATTCGGATGTTCACCATGCCCAAAGGCCTACCCCTCTACTTCCACTGCCTGGCCCAGATATGCGGGCACGCCGAGGACTGCACCACGGTAAACTGAGCGGGAATCTTAACTCACCTGTGATACACCTGGGTGACGCGGCTGTAGGTCCCAGTATGAGCTTGATATCCACACAGTGATGTACACAGCTGATTTGGGGGAAAAAAAACTAAACTTTTTTTTCTGTTTGAGCTGTGGAGGAGAGTCACTCATTGATCATTTTGTTGACCTTGTAGAACTGCAGCAGCCGGCAGCTCAGCAGGCGGTCGCTGAGCAAACGGGACGTTCATGGTAAACGAGCCGTCGTCGTGTCCGCCGGACCGCTGCTGGTCGCCGGGGAGGCCGAGTCGGGAGTCTGGCCGTCCGACTGTGAGTTGATGAAGAACCGTGAGCGTTTTCTAACCTGAGTCTCTGTTAAAATAAGAATGAGATCAGAGGTTTTAATGATCATTTCTCGTGATGTTGATTTGTGATTCACAGTTCATCTGTGGTTCATTCTGCAAAACCTGAGGGGGCAAAAAGTGTGTGTGCTGTAATTTTAGATTATTTTAGACCCCATGAATTAGACTCTTGCTGTTTTATTTGATGTAAATCCAGTTGAAACCGGATGTTTGGGTGGGACATGGAGCAGGGGCGGATCACTCACAAGCGCAAACCAACAGGATCTCAGTTTGGTGGAGAAACACGATTTTATTTGAAGGGATAAGGCGGATTTTAGGGGTTTTATTGGTTGAATTTTTTATTCACACCCACTTGTGCAGGTTGATGTCACTGTTTAAGATACTCTGGAAGTAGACGGCATGTGAGGTCATTTCATGGGGACTTTAAGTTTCTAATTTTTGGGGAGTTTACAGAACGAGTGTCTTGATTCATGCAACATGATCTATCATTTAACGTGCTGCATCTAGGGAAAAAAAAAAAGCCAAATCATCTCCCAGTTCAGTTCAGTTGTTTGAGTATGAACTAAATGACAGATTAAAAATTCACGGTGTATACCTGTGCTTTGAATACAGGATGAGCACAAAACGACTAACCCGTTGTCGTCCTCCTTGCAGGGACTGATCACATGACCATGATCTCCGTGGTGGCTGGATCAATAGGCGTTTTGGCGATCACGCTGCTCGGCGTGAGCGCAACGAAAGCCATCATGAGCTACTACGAGCAGCTACGGCTGCAATAAAACGCTCGATACACCACCTCTGTCTGCAGCGAGTTTATTAGTGCACCATAAAAATGCAGCATGTGACATTTAAACATTCACTTAAATCGCATGTCTCATTTCTTCTCTCGCTGCTGCTCATCTGCTACTTCATGTTTCATAATTTGTGCTTAATATTCTCTGTGTTCATGTCATGTTTCAAGCTCAAGATCTCAAAATCTGTCTGTGATCAGCTGTCGCTCATCATGCTGTCTTATTTCTCTCCATCTGGCGTTTTATGATCTTACTCTTGCACTTCCCAGCCTTGGTTTTTTTATCTTCTCTCACCCTCATCATTTAGTCTCATTTCTCCCTGCTGTGCCATCTTTCTCTTCAGCGATAGTTTGTATCTCCACATGTAGCTGGAAAAAAAACTAACAACCGTTTCTCCCTTTGGATAACAGACATTTATATTTTTATCATCACAACATATATTAGTAACGGCACATTAACGTCCCATATGTGCTTCTCTCCACTGCTTCCAACCTTTTTACTGACAAGAAGCTGCTCCTGGTTTACATTCATATGATTACTTCATTAACTAATTACCTTTTTAAGAGAATTTGCTCCAGATTCATCAGCCCTCTCCATTTTTATGTATGTATTCATTTATTATTTAATAACTAGTCCACCATCAGTAAGAGTCAGTTCACATACATTCATACACAGTACAGTATATGAGTGAAGGGGGGGGAAACCATCCCGGATGTCATTCTTGGAAAATACCTACACCTCCTAACATTGTCAATAATTAGTATTTTATTTATAGTAAATAAGTAGAATTTTATTGATAGTAAATAAGTAGAATTTTATTGATTGTAAATAATTGGTATTTTATTTATAATAAATAATTAGTATTTTACTTACGGTAAATAATTAGTATTTTATTAATAGTAAATAAGTAGAATTTTATTTATAGTAAATAATTGGTATTTTATTCATGGTAAATAATTAGTATTTTAGTTATGGTAAATAATTGGTATTTTATATTATATTTTTATATTTTTGTTGTTGCTGCTGTTGTATTTATTGAGTTTATTATTACTTTATTTATTTTGCTTATACATGTGGTATAACATAACGCCTCTAAGCAAGGGGAACCGCTGCTACTGTGAGGGGGGGGGGGGGGGGGGGGGGAAACGAAGAAGAGTTTGCCTACGTCACTTCCGCTTCTGGTCGTCAACAATGGCGTCCCCCACAGCTGCAGTCGGCGTGAGTGAGGAGCAAAGCAAGAAGAAATCGAAAAAGAGCACAAATGAAGGTGAGTTCAGAGGGCAGGCGGGCAGACGGAGCAGCGGAGCCGCCGGCCGGCCGCTCGGAGCGGAGCTGGGCTCCGGCTCAGCGGCGGAGGAGCGGACAGAGGCGGCCAGCTGAGCAGCAGCGCATGGGTTAGCATTAGCCTGCGAGCTGCTCTGTGGAGACTGTGGCGTGTTTGTTATTCTGTCATTATCCGAGCACTAAAGAATAAAAGTGACATGTCCAGCTTTGAGTATCATTTAATTTATTGTCATTTATTTATTTTTATAGTAACTGTCGTCTCAACATGTAGCTAGAGAGGCTTTCTGAGCGTGGTGGCCGGTTGTTTTCCTCTCAGGTTGTGTCAGACTGTGAGATTAGAAGTGATTTCCAGAGCTGACCGTGAGGACGCATGCTCATCAGGTGTGTGTGTGTGTGTGTGTGTGTGTGTGTGTGTGTCTCTCTCTCTCTCTCTCTCTCGCAGTGGAGGAGTGCGAACTGCTGACGGTGCCTGACGGCTGGAGGGAGCCGGCCTTCACCCGGGAGGACAACCCGCGGGGTCTGCTGGAGGAGAGCAGCTTCGCCACCCTGTTCCCCAAGTACCGAGAGGCCTACCTGAGGGAGAGCTGGCCGCTGGTGCAGAAGGCCCTGGGGGAGACGGTACGGCCCTGCGCTGTGTGTGTGTGTGTGTGTGTGTGTGTGTGTGTGTGTGTGTGTGTGTGTGTGTGTGTGTGTGTGTGTGTGCGTGGCAAAGCTCTCAGTGTGACGAGCACTGATGGGAAAACCAGTTTGAAGGGACACACAAGACAGCTCTCCTCAGTCCTGTGTAGTTGGAGCCTTCATTCTTAATTAATTTGTATTTGGGGGAGGGAGTAACTTACAATAATTATATTTTGTTTTTTTGGCCCACCCTTTTTCCTTCTCTTTTTTTGGGTGGGGGGCGCAGGGTCTTAATTTTAATTTTTGTTTATTTTTTGGTAATTATTTATTTATTGCTAATTTTCTAATATGTTTTATTCTTGCCTTACTTTGGAGGTGGGATTTTTTTCCTTTTTTATTAAAAAATAAAAACATTTTTTGTGAATGTTTCCCTATGTTTTTATTTTTTTCTAATCCACTATTTTTTTTTTAGAAAGCTGACAAACTTTTTTGTTTTCTTTCTGTAGGGTTTTCTCTTTTTTGAAGGGGGGGTCTTTTTTTATTTCTTTCCTTTTTCTTTTTTTTTATTTAAAAAATATATTTGACAATTTTTCTGTGTTTTCTGCTAATTTTCCAGTATATATATTTTTTTATTATTATTACAAAGTTTCTTTTTTGTTTCCTTGTTTTTCTGTCATTCATTCCTCCCTTTTTTTCTTTCTTTTTTTTTTTTTTTTTTGAAATATAAAAAATATATATTAATGTATTTATTTGTGGGGTATTTGGAGATATTTTTTTTCCCTCCAGATTTTCCAGTAATTATTCCACATGCCCTGTGTCTGCTCTGCCACTCTGTGTAAAGTCTCTGTTGTGGAAACAAAAAGAGATAAGAGGCAGGTATTGCCTCGACTGTGATGCTGGGTGCACCTCAGCTGCTGCTGAAGACGCTGTCGTTGCTCTCGTTCTTCCTCACGTTGGTTTCTGTCCGGCTTCACAGCACATCAAAGCGACTCTGGACCTGATCGAGGGCAGCATCACCGTTTGCACCACCAAGAAAACGTTCGACCCCTACGCCATCGTCAGAGCCAGGGATCTCATCAAGCTGCTGGCCAGGAGCGTCCCGTTCGAACAGGTGAGCGGCTGGCCACTCGACACATTTTTCACTATTAAATGAAACCTATGAAAATATTCACAACCACTGACTCTTCTTAAAGGACCATACCAGTGTTTTTAGCATAATACCTACAAAATGTATAAACCTGATGTTTCTGCTATTCTTTTCCCAGAGCAAGCAGTCAAATTTTACAACTGATATCATTTTTCCTCCCTTTTCTCCAGCTGTTAATGTCCATTCATTCCACTACAATATGAAAATTAACTTTCAGAGACTTCAAACTTTCTTCACACCAGTATTCCATCACTGTAATAAAATCGTCCACACTAGTTTTCCTAAAAGCTGCAGATTGTTGATCTTTTGTACCCCACATGTTTTGCAGAATGGTTAATTGCAGCATAAAATGTTGGTAAATTACAGTAACTGCAGTAAAATCACTGTTATTGTCCTTAAAGTCACATACGGCACACTCGAGGATTTAGCAGGAGTGATCAGAAGAGAGGAGCTGGTGTCTGGCGGTTAATTCCTTTTGCTTTTCCTCGTCGTTCTTTGCTTCCAGGCCGTGCGGATATTACAGGACGATGTGGCGGCCGACATCATAAAGATCGGGACCCTGGTGAGGAACAGAGAGCGTTTCGTCAAGAGGAGGCAGAGGCTGATCGGTCCCAAAGGCTCCACGCTTAAAGTGAGTCGTCAATATTCAAACACAGCTGAAACGGTCGGATGTGTTTTTTCCACATATTTTTCCATCAATGGCAGCTTGAGTCGGTGCCTTTTCCTATTCAGCTGCCGTTCAGGACTTCAAAACATTTCTCTTTCCAACATTTTTTTTCTCTGATTTTTACTGTTTCTTTAGTCTCATTTCCAGAGCTGATAGGTGGGCAACGTTCACACGGGGGGGCTTTTGTGTTCATTTCCAAACGGCTGCTCTTTGTATTTTTATTTTTTGGGAATCACTGTACATATCTGGGATCTCGGACACCAATGTGCACAGACAACAATGACAAAAAATGTCTTTGCTGAGTCACAATAACATCATTTGTTTTTGTACGGACTGCATTCTCTTGTATGTACTTCTTGTTGTTGTGATCCTACTCATTTCCCTCACGGTATATTATTATTATATTTCACTTTTATCCATTTCTGCAGCCGTGGTGACAAAATTATGTCAATTGTCTCAGGTGACTGATAAGATGTACCTATGGTCATGGCAGCGTTGACAAAATCTGATGTGGAAGTTTAAATACAGGTTGTTGGCTTTACACAGTTTTTTTTTTCTTGATGCTGATCAGAAAACAAAAGATTTGGATCAGAACTGATGTCAGTTTCAGCTTCAGTGTGAACGTGGCCCGCGAGTGTCTTTCTGTACTCTCTATGGTGCATTTTGGGCTCATGATCACTAGGTGGCGGCATTGTGCCAGACCTGAGTGTCATTCATACGGTACAATCAGTGGCCGCTTTATCAGCTACACCTGTACAGTCTCATCCAATCCAACTGATGTGCCATAAAGTTTCTTTCTTGGCTGCCTGTAATGCTCAGGTTTTCTTGTTGTCACGGTAACAGAGGTGTTCATTCACTTCTCTGTTTGGCATTGAGCTCATAGTTGGTGCTGCTGTTGGACTGGACTGCATTTTATTGAAAGGTGTTTCCACTATTCTGTCCCCCTAATTGTAAATAAATTGGGAGGACAAAAAATCAGAAACACCTCAATATAACGTAGTCCAGTACAAGACCTCTGCAAACTACAACCTCAGTTATAAACATAGAATTAAAGTGACACATTCTGCACAATGTCAACACAAACTGAACATTATAAACTTTGTTAAAAGGTAGAATTTATGGCAGAGCGGCTGACCTGAACTGCATTAGACTGCACAGGTGGAGCTGATAAAGTGGACACTGAGTGGATAAAAACACTCTTAGCAGATTCTTTCTGTCCAGGCTGTGAGTTAAAAGGTTTTTCCGTCATTCTGGCCTCTTCTGTTCCCTGCAGGCGCTGGAGTTGTTGACCGGCTGCTACGTCATGGTGCAGGGCAACACGGTGTCGGCCCTGGGGCCCCACAACGGCCTCAAGGAGGTGAGAGCCCCACTGCTCCTGTCTGTCCTGCAGGGCCGACAGTCAGGGATGTAAACACATCGTGGCCAAACAGTAAACTCCTAGAAACAAACATCGCCATTATGAAACACACTCAGTCAATAACTTCATACCTTTGCCTTTCCTTTAAAAACATTAGGGACGAATATATGGGGGGATTCATAGGGAGTATGTTAATGTTATTTGACATTCATGTTTTCAGAAGACAAATGTCATTTTTTTTTTATTTGTATTGGTATACACGCATGTTTATGAGACTGTGTATAAATTACCCCAAATTTCCAGTTAATTCTCATTAATTCCAATATATTCACATTTATTCCCATGGACTGTTTTCAACTTTAAATATTCACAAAATTCCTCAGTTTAATGTCACATGGGAAATTGCCCCTCTGCAAGCCTAACAGTGAAACACATTTGTTTAAGTTTCATTTCCATTGCTGGTTTTAAATGCAAAATCAGTATGCACTTATTACAAAATTGCCACAGGGTAAAAGTTAAATAATTCCCAGTTTCCCCATGAGGATCGTCTTTTGTTCATCTTATTGTTAAATGTTATGGGGGATCTGGTTGTTTGTGAAGTTTGTCCTTTTGTTGCTCAGGTGCGTAAAGTGGTTATGGACACCATGAAGAACATTCACCCCATCTACAACATCAAGGTAACCAAAATCGTTTCCTGCAGAGCAAGTTCTTATGCATCTGTGCATTAAGGTTTCCCACCAGTCCATTTCTCTCACAGACAGACAGGAAATATAATTAGAGGGCTCTCATGCATCTGTGCGTTAAGGTTTACCACCACACCATTTCTCTCACAGACAGACAGGAAATATAATAGAGGGCTGCCCACCCACCGACCTACTTTGCTGTTTGTTTGCATAAAACAAACACGGAAAAACTTGTGGTGTTGAGTGCTGTTAGGGCCTGTCAGATGACCTAAATATTGTTTTTACACCTCCTAACCTCTCAGATGGGTTGCATTTACACCACAGAACTGTGCAAAATTCACAGAAAACTTACAGGATCCCCTGATTGGATAAACCTAAAAATGACTGGAAAGTCCTCTCTAACCTCAGGCTGGCAGGTTTGATTTACATACAGTGACAGGTCACATTCATGCCCGATGAAGATGATTTCCATCCTTGTTCTGGATCTCGTGACTGAAACAAATCTCTCTCTGGGTTTACGTGCCGAGGCTGGCACAACCTTGAGCTGAGGGCATGAAACAGGACAAAAAAACAAAAAAGACAATAGGTTTAGCTTTGCCAAGTTGGCTTGGGTGTCCGCTTCCTTGAAAGAAACGTGCTTTTCCTATAAGTTAAAATGTACTTTGCATTAGGGCTGCATGATACAGACAAAACCATATCCCTCTATATTTATGACAAATATCTCGATAGCGATATGACGTGAGTTCACACTTATTTAAAATTTTAAGTGTAGCATCAGTGAAAATTGAGCATTCTTCAAAAAGCAGCACATTAATACCAGATGGATGTAGAAAATGTTTTTACTTCAGTTAGGGCTGCCACAAACGATTATTCTGATAATCGACACGACACCGATTATTTTTGCGATTCCTCGATCAATCGGATCATACGTAAATTGCAGATTATTGCGCCAACATGCAGCTTCTGTTGTTTTACCATGATTCGCTTCCTTCCATCAATATAGGTAAGTCGCTTATTAATGTTGACGTTAACTTTATTAGCAGCTAACTAGCTTACCGAGCTGACGGTCCCTCTTCGTCATCCTCTTCGGCAGCCAACACAACATGCTTTCGTTTCAAATGCTGGTGCATGGCAGTCGTGCTGCCATGATATGCCAGCTCTGCCTCGCAGATTTTGCATTTCACAGTCTTCACGTTAATATTTTGGGTAAAATGCTCCCAAACTGTGGAGCTCCGCTGCCGGCTCGCCATAGTCGCCGCTGACTCCGATGAGCGCTACTGCGCATGTGTGTCAAGGACAGAAGGCAAACAAGACAGCGGAAGGTACAGCGGCAGTTTCGAGCGAAAAACAAAGCTAAAAAAAAAACGATTACATCGATTACTAAATTAGTTGCCGACTAGTTTGATTGTTGACGTCGACGCGATTAATCGATTAATCGTGGCAGCCCTATTCACAGTATATTCATTTGACCAGAATAGACCAATGTCTCACTGTCTTAGGCTAACCCTAAATTTGATATCATCCATATCATTGCCTTTTGAGATATTAATGTCTCACATGTTCACATGTAGATGACTTTGTTGGGACTCTCTCTTTATCTCCGGGCTGCTGAGGTTGTATTCATTGCCAGTTCTGTTCAGCCGGTTTGAAAGACTTGGGGAAAAAAGATTCTTTGATTATTTTTTTTCTCGCAACAGTTTGTTATGTTACATGAATGGTTTATATGAAATCACCACATTAAAAGGCCTATTTCTTTTTACCTATTGAATTATATACTTGACAAATAAAAGATAATGAATGCTAGTTTATTTTTCTCCTTTTATTTGGAAATTTTATGCAAATTTTCGATTCAACAGTAAACAAAATATAAAATATTTAAAATACGTGTAATGATGGAAGCAGTGTATTTGCGATCTACATGCTTCCCAATGTCGGGAAGCATATAGCAAATTCTACAGACTGCAAGGTGTCACTAAAGTCACGCTGAGATAGAAATCAAAATACTGCTTTGGAGTGAACGTTCTGTTTCAGTGAATGCAGCCATGCCTTCTGCTGTTTTTATCTGAGCTTCATCAGCACAGAGTTAATGCACTCTGACACTGCTGTCAGTGTTGCAGTGATCGGTGAAATGTGTCACTCACACCGCTGTGGAACATTACTACACTTCCACACAGGATTTAACTTCAGCTGTGTTATTATGTAAGTTATGCTGTTAGTTCATGTTTCCTGTGCTAGGGTGACCCAAAAACGCGAAAGTTGGAAAGTCTAAGCGCCTAACCCCTGAAATTTTTTCTCAATCGGACAACATTTACCCCTCTCTCATCGACCGTGAAGTTTAGCCACAGGCTTAACACAGTATTTTTTCACACATGAATAGGGTAAAAATGTTATCCTATAGATATCACCATGAAACTTATTAAGTTGATTACTTACAATAAGCCAAACAAAAAATGTATTACAAGTTCTTTGAAATTTTTTGTTTACATGAGCAAATTTCAAATTGCTCTTTAGCCTCAGCTGCAACATTATCCTTTCCCGAGAATGAAGGTGAAATTGAATGAATAAAAACAACAATCCTTGAAAACAAGTGACATTTATTCCCAACATGTTAGAATACAAGAGAAAACTCAAGAAAAACTTAACAAAATAACCTGATATAAGTAGTTATATTTATATTTACATATTTACATCACACATTCACGGTTTACAAAGGTAAAGTTAAAGGCTTAATTAACTTCAACTTAAATATCTGAAAGTTTAACTTACTTTCTGGCAGCAGACTGTTGGAGAGTCTGTGGGAATCTGAGGCTCCAACAGAAATCTGCACTTATGCTCGCATGGTTGCTTAGCAACTGCACTTGCGGAAAAGCATTGTGTTGAAAACTGGCTAAACTTAAAGTTCAACTTGAAATTTGCTCATGTAAACAAAGAATTTCAAAGAACTTGAAATACATTTTTTGTTTGGCTTATTGTAAGTAATCAACTTAGTAAGTTTCATGGTGATATCTATAGGATAAAATTTTTACCCTATTCATGTGTGAAAACAGACTGTGTTAAGTCTGTGGTTAAACTTCAGGGTCGATGAGAGAGGGGGAAATGTTGTCCGATTGAGGAAAAATTTCACCAGCAGAGTTTTCTCATGTATTGCAACCAATTTAGGGGTTAGGAGCTTAAAAAATATGAAGTTGAAAATTTACATGTAAAAATGGGCCACCCTACTGTGCTCATGCGTGCAGTGCAGAGGAACCTATGCATCTTCCAAACTACCGAAAATAAACCGCCATAATAAATTACCAGAACAAGTTGATTTGAGACACAACTAAGTAAACGATAGAGCAAAATATGGAACAACAGACATTTTTCTACCATCACACAATATGTATCGCCATATCACAAAGCCCTACTTTTCACAAGGAACTCTACAACTCTACACGGATCTTTGTCAGGTCCAAACAGTTACAAGCTCTCCAAACTCCATTAGCTTCCACATTGATCATTTACTTTCTGTCATTCAAATCTCCATTAGCTTCCACATGTGGCGGCTAGTCTTCCTGTGGTCCATATTAAATCCATGCTTAATGGTTTAGTGGGCACTGATACATATTTTATACATGGATTGTTTTAACTGGTATCTGCATTAGGGCTGCAGCAAACAATTATTCTCACTGTCGATAAATCGGCTTATTTTTTGATTGACTGATTGACTTCAAATGGCTATCATGCTAAAAGCAATGTTGTCTAATGGCTTTCTTATTCTGACCAACAGGCCAAAACAGAAGAATATTTTTTTTTGGCAATGATTCGTAGAACAGTGGTAGTACTGTGTTAGTTAGAGCTGGTGCTATTGTGTTATGTTTGTAATGCCATACTGTACAGCACTTTGAGCTGCATTTTATGTATGAAGGGTGCTATAAAGTTATTATTAGTCCATGCTGCTATAACTAGGATGTCAAACAGCTGATGATCTGCTTGGCCAGACTTCTTTGCACAGCCCGTGTGTTTTGTGCCGGTTGATAAAGATAACATAATGACGGCTTTCATGTCTCGTCAACTGGCTGGAACTGAGGAGGATTGCATATCTGCTGTGATGTTGTCAGCTCATTCCTAAATTCTACAGACAGCAAGGTGTCACTAAAGTCACGCTGAGATAGAAATCAAAATACTGCTTTGGAGTGAACGTTCTGTATCAGTGAATGCAGCCGTGCCTTCTGCTGTTTTTATCTGAGCTTCATCGGCACAGAGTTAATACACTCTGACACTGCTGTCAGTGTTGCAGTGCAGAGGAACCTGTGCATCGTCCAAACTACAGAAAATAAACCGCCATTATAAATTACCAGAGTGGGTTGATTTTGAGACACAACTCAGCAAACGATAGAGCAAAACATGGAACAACAGATGTTGTTCTACCACCACATGATGCATATCGCCATATTGCACAGCCCTTTAGATAATTAGTTTTCCATCGTTACATTATCGGTGATTTTTATTGACCCCAGACGCTCATGATCAAGCGCGAGCTGGCCAAAGACCCCGAGCTGCGGATGCAGAGCTGGGAGCGCTTCCTGCCCAACTTCCGCCACAAGAACCTGAACAAGCGCAAGGAGCCAAAGAAGAAGAGCGCCAAGAAGGAGTACACGCCGTTCCCGCCGCAGCAGCCAGAGAGCAAGGTGAGGCGCTTCGCTCGGTCCCACGTGCACGAGGAGCCGCCGGCGACGGTTCTCACGCTGTTTCCACGCCCTCTGCGTTTTGTAGACAAATTCAGATTCTGTCGTTTTTGTGGCTCTTCAAAAAATAGGCGCAGCTGATTATCGCTGTTATTTTTCGTATTTTTGTATTTTTCATTCTCCAGTCCCTCGTATGGCTGCATGTCGCTGATGCACTTAATTCTCATGATTATATGATACGTACATTTTTAATGCACCCCGAATTAAGTGCATGGGGCTCGGTCTGTTTTAATAAATTGGAACGGGAATTTTTTTTTTTTTTTTTCAATCAGTTTGTCACCAAATTTATCAGACAGTATGTTTATTTAATTAGTGTATCGAATTAAATTTTAATGAATTTTATTGGCTACCTATTTTTCCTCCAGCTAGTTTTCCCTTTGTGCTTTTTCCTCTATTTTGATTTTTAAATTTTTTTTTTTCATTTTTATTTTCAGCATAACACAACATAATTCAAGATAATGTAGCCTATTATAATGAAACTGTCTTGGCTCCATAAGTGGTTATTTGCCTTTATCTCTTCGATGGAGAACACGGTAAAATCACAATACATGGCTCAACACTGGAAAACAAAGCGTATGAAATATCACACATACACACAACATAAGTCTGCTTATACAACAATGCGATTTTATTTGTTTTTTTTTAATAAAATGCTAGTATGCATGTATTTTCTTACGGCACTGTATCGCAGCAGTGTTTCTAAACTAACATAAAGGAGGCTTACGGGAGAAATCAAAGTTAAAATTAATGAGTTTTTTTTTTTTCTAATTCATTTATTGATTTATATTTTAAGTCTATGTGACATGTTGGGTTGAACCGTCATGCAGGTTGACAAGGAGCTGGCCACCGGAGAGTTCTTCCTCCGAGAGAGCGTGAAAAAGAGGAAGAAGATGGAGGAGATCAAGGTGAGCATGTTTTCTGGATTCATCTAGCTTTTTCTTTTTTTTTTTCTTTTTTTTTAAGAAATAAATATACGCTCTATTCATGCCAAGAGCTTGCATGTGTGCAGTGAAAGACTCTTGAAAGAGCCTCTCTGCTCAGACCTTCAGTGAAACAGGTTTTTATTTACAGTCAGAAAAGTCTTATCTGAATTTAAGCCCCAAAAACATGAATATGTCCAAAATACAGTTGTTTATAGATTTTACTTTTCATTTCATCATATTTGTACCATTGTTTTCCCTGTATGTCCAGTCCTGGATGAAGTTTTTTTTTTTTTTTTTTTTTCTTGTACTGCCGGTTTACTTTGAAAACCTTGAAAAGCTTGTTAAACCAGCAGAAGGCTCGTTTAAGTTGATCATTAAATTCAAAGATCAACTTTATATATTAAATTGAAATTTCAGGGAGCGCTGCAGGCACTTTAAAGTCTGATGTTTCGCTTACATAGATTTGATATGTACATATTATTTATATAGTCAAACTGCACCAGGAGGCGCCGGAGGTCCTGATCATTGGCAAATGTTTGATCATCACACCTTTTCCCGTGTTTCCCTCCAGGTGAAACAAGCTGAGGCGCTGACTAAGAAGCAGGAAGAGCGGAATAAAGCTTTCATTCCACCAAAGGAGAAGCCTCTGATGAAGAAGACAAATAAAGGTAGAAAGACTCAGACATCCTTACTTTATTGGTTTGTTCTCTATTTGCTTTTGTTCCCAAGTTGAAAAGAAGAGTGTATTCAGATGTTCAGCTGCAAAATAGCAGAGCAAAAGTTTCCCATTCTCTTAACTTTAATATTTAAAGTCCCATTCCACTCTAAAATTTGTTTTTCTTATGTTTACGTTCTCTAAAATGTCTGACCTTGACTCTACTGACTGTATCTGGTCAAAGTTTGTGACTGGAGAGATGTTTTCACACTCCTCTACTTAAGGTGGAGGTGTGTGTTCACGCCGCTAAAACCTGAGACTCAGACGGGCCCATTTGCTACGTCACAAATCCCACAGCCAATCAGCCATCAGCTGACACGGCAGTGCTTTTTTTTTTTTTTTTTTTTCGGTCATGGTTAGATTTTCACAGACGATACTTCCTCGTTCTGTGAACAGAGCTCTGGTTACAAGCCGGTGTGTGAGCCAGAGTGTGAGCAGGCACGGAGGTGGGCAGGGGTGGGACTTTTTACATGTTCATAGTTATATGTATTTTTAATGAGAGCAAGGTTTAGGGTTACATTTAAGCAGTTTTAAGGTAGTATGGGATGCTTTTTCATGGGAAAAAACTTAAATATAAGTACATAAATATTCTTTAGGGGCTTATTAAATGGCTGGGGGGACTTTAAGAATGAGAATTTGTTGGGGACTGTTTCAGGTTGAGGAATGAGGTGCATTGACAGTGCAGCTGGACTTTGCTATGAACACCACCACCAGAGGCACAGTGTCAGAGTGGCAGAGGATAATCCCTAATTAGTGTCCAGATGCTGCTTTTGAACATTTTCATTTTGCTCTACTTAACAACTGCCAGTTCACTTTAACTGCCTCAGAAGCCTAATGAAATAATAACTAATCAATGGGTTGTCATTCATAGATGTAAATATGTTTTTCTAGATCTTTTCTATCATCATAATCTTTTTTTTGTAGCTCCTTCGGAAAGCAAGCTCGACATCGAGGCCATCAAGGATAAAGTGAAGAAAGCCAAAAACAAGAAACTGGGCGCTCCGATAGTGAACCCAGCTCCGGCCAGCAGCAGCACGGCCACCGACAAGAAACAGAAGAAGAAAAACAAAGGCTAACCGTGCACAAATAATACTCGTGGAAATATGCGTACCACTTGGTGTGGCATTCATTGGACAGAATAAAGACTGAATAAGCACGTGACTCGAGACGTTCGACATGATGTGCTGCGATCACGACTGGATTCTGCTGTGACATGTCGGGGAAATAAGACTGAAATCCCTCGGCTGCTGGGAGGGACCAACTGTTTTTCCTGTTTTTCTGTATCTGGAGGCTAATTCTGAGGTACACCCAGTATAACTTCTCTACACTCACACAAACAGGCGACGAATGAGCAGAGGCTTTTTGTCAAGTTTTTCTATGGTTGGTATTTATATTTGTGCAAAATGTATATTTTTCATTTTATAAAGCCTGACATGTTTGTTTGTTTGTTTGTTTGTTTGTTTGGGAGCAGCACTGCACTGCCAGATTAAGAAGCCAGTCACTTTGGTGATTTCTAAAGAGCTTTTCACAAATAATTGGGCTCAGTAGTTTCACCTTGAACAACCTCTGGCTATTCTTTATAGGACTGATGGAAAAAGGATTTCCTGAGTTTATGTACAGAGCTGTTGGGCGTTTCCTCCTGCATGTAGGGAAAAAAAATAAAAAAAAGATTGAACTCTGTTGTCTTTTTAAATCTGTGTTTACCTCCTTTCATATTAAATTGCATATTAACCTGACTGGCAACTTAGGAAAAAAAATGTCCCGTTTTTATTTTTTGAAACCTTTATTTTAACCACGGTAATCTCTTGAGACTGTTGGGAGAGCCCTCGCTGAGAAGTGCAACATAGTACACACAAAATCTGACATGAAAAGTAAAAACTGAGGAACATGGCAATTAACATGTACACCCGCCCAAATACAGTTTAAAACGGCCATTACATGAAACTGAAACTGATTTAGGAAATTAGTGCCTGGAACATGCCTGTTGTAATCTGGAAGCCAAGCAACAACATTTCGTTGTAAAAAAAAAAAAAAAAAAAAAACCTCAGTCCTGTGTTGTTTTTTTGTGCAATGACAATAAAAAAAGTCTAAGAGGTTTCTGAAAGTCATGCCTGGCAATTGGAGCTGCCGATTTTTTCCCGGCTCGGTTTGTACATCGGGAATGGGAAGCAAAAAGGGATCCTGAGAGTGAAAGCTGTGTCTCGGCACTGCGGATACCAGACTGATGAAACCTCACAGAGAAGTCTATTCGTAGCAGAAGATGTCGGGGTAAAAGTGGTGGACTCCGTACGCCGCGATGAAGGTGGCGATCAGGGCCAGCGGGCGGAGCGCCAAAACAGCCAAACAGGCGGGGCCGCAGGTCTGCAGAGCGGGATCCCAGTCTGGAGTCCAGCTGTAACCTGAGAGCACACATCAAGTCACATCAGGCAGGTTTCCAGTTTGCACATTGCCAATTTTTTTGCCAATCTGAAACCTGAGTGTCAGGTTTGGTCAGATTGCCATAAGTGTTTTCAGCCAGTGAAAGAAGACCTCATGCCAAAAAAAACACCAGAGAGCATACCTCGTCCAACACTTGTAAAGATATTCTGGTTCCATGTGTTGTACTGTTGTGAAACTTAATCATGCTCTGTGCAAACTCCGACTGATAGGTACGTTTTTAATGCACCCTGGATTAAGTGCATTGGGCTCGGTCTGTTTTAATAAATTGGAACAGGATTTTTTTTTTGTTTTAATCAGTTTGTCACCAAATTTATCATATAATATGTTTGTTTAATTAGTGTATCCCATTAAATTTGAATGAAACAAGTAGAATTTTATTGGCTACCTATTTTTCCTCCAGCTACTTCCTTTTGTGCTTTTTCCTCGATTTTGATTTTTTTTTTCCATTTTTTTTTTAACATAATGTAACATAATGTAACACAACAAGGTAACACAACATAATACAAGATAATGTAGCGTATTATATTGAAACATAGGCTAGATAATGAAACTGTCTTGGCTCCATAAGTTATTTGCTTTTATCTCTTCGATGGAGAAAACGGTAAAATCAGAATACATGGCTCAACACTACAAAACGAAGCGTATGAAATATCACAGATACGCACAACATAAGTCTGCTTATACAACAGTGCGATTTTATTTGTTTTTTTTTTTGTTTGTTTTTTTTTAAATAAAATGCTAGTATGCATGTATGCTCCGTGCAAACCCCGACTCCAGCCCAAGCAATGTGCCAAGTTAATCTGTTTTTCCTTGTTCCAAGACCAGCCTTTCAAGGTTTTATGATGTTGTTTGAATGCAACAGAAACTCTCATGCATTTTTCATGTGAAGCCACACCCCACTCTGGCCGACCAGTGTGAAAATTTAATCAGCTCTCCCTTGCCACTTAACCAACCGCTCCACTTGAAGGAATACTCTGTTTTGATGGGTTAAAATACCACTTTTCCCATCATACCCAGCCTCAATACCATTTCCACCTCAGTGCGTCCAGTGGTTCTACTCCTATGGGTAGCATTTTGTGTTAGCTTAGCATAATGACTTGAAGTCTATGGGAGTCGTTAGCCTGGCTCCGTCAGAGTGAAAAAACTATACCTTGCAGCAACTCTTTTTTTTGTGTGTGTGTAGAGGATCAAGTTTACTACCAGGAGAAGTTAGATGGTGGAACTGTGTAACCGCTAAACACATTTATTCTTCCGTCTATGTGACAGTGAAGCGTTCACCGCTGAAGGTAGAGGAAGATCCACCACAAATGAGCTTCTGCTAAACGGCATCAACGTTCAACGCAAACACGTGCATTGTTACACCCCGGCTGATGAGTCCGGACAAAGCTCTGCGTTTCGTTCAGCGCTCGGTTTCAGTTCTTCATCAGTGTCCACGCCCTACTCCACCATTTCATTTTGGCTCGTAAGGGCAAATCCACACCGTCTCAGTTACTGGGAACGCAACCCTCACCTGTGCTACTTCCTGATTAAACTCCTCATCTTGCTGATACCTGACACTGAGCTTGCATCTGTCGGGGGATTTTAATATTGAAACTGGTGCAAGGGCAGCTGGAACCCTTATTGATGTAAAAAGCTTTTGTTAGGAGGCGTCTGTTGTTCAGCGTCTTGCTCAAGGGAACCCCAACTGTTGTTGCTCGGGTGGAGTGGAGGGGGTCTTCTGTTTTATGCCAACAATGGATCGCCTTTTTTTTTTTTTTTTTTAGGAGACAGTGTGGCTGTAGTGGTGTGGCTTCAGCCATTGAACTTACTTCTCTCTCTGTCTCGCTCTTGGCTGTCTGCAAGGAGATAAAACACATGGAAATGCATTAAAAAGTGACCTGAATCACTTTTTTTTTTCATTTATTATTTTTAATCTGTTTTTTATAGTCCAGCAGATACGTGCAATATTTTGATGGAATCGTGCACTTCACGATACAAGCATGAAATTTGGCACACTGTTGTCCCGTGGTAACCGTGGCAACCATTTTTCAAAATGGCTGACACCTGCTGTGATTTTACCTGTAACTCAGCTTCTAGACCACCTGGGATCTTGATCCTGGTGCCTAATCCTACATTTTCAAGGATGAGGAATACAGTGGTACTATTTACAACATGCTAGCAACTACCTAACTTCATATTTCCAGCATTCAGTTAATTAAATAATAGTAAAAACTATCAAAATATGTATTTCGGTATAGAGTATACTGTACATGTTTTCTAAGATGTCATGAAATGCATGTGTGTTATGGCAATGGCTAAAGTGGAGCTATACAGCAGTACAGAGTCAGGACACCATTTAACCTAAGGGACTTTTAATAAAGCCAAAGAGGAAAGAAAGTGTGACAACACAAAGTTGCGTATGATGACACAGTCCACCAGCAAAGGGCAGTGCACTGAAGTGCTGCCTCGGCACATTTGCATCTTCCACAACACCCCTTTTTGCAACCACAGCGGAGGAGGTTGCGACATGTAACAGTCCAGTGCCATTCCTGGGAATTGGTTGGAGTGTCTACGTATTGATAAAAACAAAGCTGAGCTGTTCTCCTTCCTGGCAACTTGTGCTACATCCCTTGCCACTGAGAAACAGGTAATCAGCACTCATCATGCTGAAGTCGTCTGTACTCAGCCCCAAGATACATCAGGTCTTGCACCATGCACACATGTGGAGGCTGATACACGCATCATACTAGACCTGGAAGATGCTGTGAAGGAAGGGTATGACAACCTCTCTATATGCACAGTTGACACAGATGTGCTGGTACTGGCAGTGATGGCAGCCCAACGCCTCAACATTGCTCAGCTGTGGGTTGCCTTTGGAGCTGGGAAGAGTTTCCGGCATTTAGCAACTCATGAGATGGCGAGGGCATTGGGCCCAGATCGATGTAGCCTTGCCAATGTTCCTTGCCTTTACTGGTTTTGACACGGTGTCATCATTTGGAGGCAGGGGCAAGAAGACAACATGGGATACATGGAAGAACTTCAGTGATGTGACTCGTGCCTTCTGTGCCTTGGCTACCATAGGAATGATGACCTGGACAGTGGGAATGGATGCATTTTCATGTGAAGGAACCAGGTCCATCAAACAGCCCACCAAATTCGACTTGGTACCAGTTCTCAGCTTGCCCATTTGTGACAGTGCTGGTGGACATGCCTGGTTTTCATGCTCAAAGAACTCAACCAGATTTCCATCACATGTCTGTGATGCAATGTAGAGCCTCGAACAAGGAACAGTCATTCTTCAGTCATTTCTTGTTGAGACTTGGATTTTTCTTGGACTGGAGGCCAGCCAATTAGAGGCAGGTTTTTTTTCTCTTGATGGGAAATTTTGTGGGGTATTGTCTGCTTAACTAGAAACGCTGAAGGCTGAAACATGCAGCAAGAGAGGGAAGGGAATTTGTTGACACATTGAGTATCAACGTATTGATGAGAACAAAGCTGAGCTGTTCTCCTTCCTGGCGACTTGTGTTACATGTCGCAACCTCCTTCACTGTGGTTGCAAAAAGGGGTGTTGTGGAAGATGCAAATGTGCCGAGGCAGCACTTCAGTGCACTGCCCTTTGCTGGTGGACTGTGTCATCATACGCAACTTTGTGTTGTCACACTTTCTTTCCTCTTTGACTTTATTAAAAATGCCTTTAGGCTAAATGGTATCCTGTCTCTGTACTGCTGTATAGCTCCACTTTGGCCATTGCCATAACACACATGCATTTCATGGCATATCTGTCAACATCTTAGAAAACATGTACAGTATACTCTACCAAAATACATATTTTGATGGTTTTTACTATTATTTAATTAACTGAATGCTGGAAATATGTAGTTAGGAAGTTGCTAGCATGTTGTAAATATTACCATTGTATTCCTCATCCTTGAAAATGTAGGATTAGCCACCAGGATCAAGATCCTAGGTTGTCTAGAAGCTGAGTTACAGGTAAAATCACAGCAGGTGTCAGCCATTGTGAAAAATGGTTGCCACGGTTACTACGGGACAAATCTGTGATGGCCCTATAGCCAAAAATGAACCTTAGGGCATGCTCTAACAGTGTGCCAAATTTCATGCTTGTATCGTGATTTTTCACATAGCCGCCGGACTATTAGGAAAATGTTGTCAGAGCACGATTGCACAGCCTCCCTAACGTGAGCAGCCGGTGTCAAACCGAGATTACACTTTACACAGCCGACATGACGGAGGAATAAACACAGTGGGAATTCTCATTGTTTTATACAAGCCTGTAACGGCGTTCCTCATTGGCTGACAACATTTTCCCATAATACACCTGTATTTCTCTCACTCTGCCACAATAAAATGTCAGTTTTGTGATGCTCACAGTCTGGTGGACCTCCCAGCTTGTCGATCTTAGCTTTCCTAAAGGCAGAATGAGTACCATTTGCCGACTGCTGTTTTTAAACACAGCATTCAAAGTTGGCCTCTCCTCCCTGGCTAAGATAACTGCAGGGAGCCAGTTTTCCTTTCCTAGGATGGCGACGGAATTAAATGTTAAATGCAAAATCTCTCTCTCCCATGACAAAAAAAAAACAAAAAAAAAAACGGCGTGCCAGCACCTCCCTAGTCCAAAAGAAAACAGGCCCATACCGCATCGCTCTCAGTGCTCGCCAGCAGGTGAAAGCCAACCCCAGATTCACTCAAACGAGCTTCGTCCGCTTGGCGTTTCGCCTCGTTAGATTTTAGTCCACAATTTCTGTAGCTTCCTATCGGATGTCGGCCGACGCACAGAAGAGTCCCGAGCTCAGCAAAACAATTGAGCTCATAATTGATGATTGATTTTTTTAGGAAAATCTTACTCATTCTGCCTTTAACTTGTTGTACGCCTAAACTTTTCAGCGCTCCTCAAATCTCAGACAAGTTATGGGACCAGTATTACCAGAATTTGCACAAAGCTCAGAAATATGATGCGAGGGTTTAGATTAGGTTAAACTGGGCACAGGAAGATGGCATGAGTAATTTAGTAATCTAGAAGCCTGGCATCACACTGAGAAACGTCCTGATCAGTTTCACAGCGCCAGAAACACAGGCTGCATCTACCTGTTGGATCTGGAAATGTTAGGACTTAAAATCAGGACAAGGGGGCCGAGTACTCACGGCAGAGAAGATTCCTGCATTCACCTTCACACTGGGTGCACGGACTCCCTGTGGCATAGGGTCGCTGTCCAACCACATTTCCTCTGTGGAAAGATCCGTCATCTAATTACTTTCCCGTCTTTTAAAAATGTACTTGCACCTATGTAATATGATGAAAATTGGTATGAAAGAGAATAAAAGATAATGTGCAGGAGAGGCAACCCCGGTTTAATGAGGAGGACTTCACTTAAAAATAATGGGGTGACAACAATGATACAGAAACAACAGTTTAAACAAAACTCATAAGATAATACAAAAAGAATCATCAACAGTCAGTAAATAGTGGAAAAAGTATGAAATAAGTCACTTAACATACAAAATTTGCTGTGATTGTTCATCATGGTCCTTACTGTTGGGTTATTGTTTAAGTGAATGAGAAGCAATGCATGTTGTGTTTCCTGTCATTGTTTTGTTTCCTGTAATGTTCCTGTAATCTTGAAACAAAGCTCATTTTACACCGCGGCGACTAACTTCCTCACTTCCTCAATCGCCGCAGACTGTTTGAAGCTAAATGCCCCTTTCCATTGTGTAGTGTGTGTAGATTTGTGCCCTCACACACTCATTATCTGTGTGCTGATGTTTAAAAAGAGGACTCTCTGCACTCTCTCCGCTCACTCATTCAGAAAATCCTGATCATATTGTGTGTATAAAATAATAACTCTGTCTCTTCTTGTTGGGGATTTATTTAGTCAACATCTTGAACTTACGCTGTGGCATAGTTGCATACAAAAATGACACCCTCTTTGTTGGAAAATCTTGTTTCCTTGACGCCATTCGGGCAGACCTGGACAGCACAGCCGACCTTGTAGCTTTTAGCCCACACAACCTAGATGTTAAAAAAAAAAAACAAAAAAACAAAAAAAAAAAAACACTTCTGCAATGAAAACCAAATATGGAGCATCATGACCAGTTTCCCCTTTTTCTGCACAGCGTACAGACTTGGCCATATTTAGTATACACAGGAAGTGCACTTACCTGTGTATAGTGGCCACAGACATTAGTGCAGCTTTTTGCATTGTAGGAATAGTATTGCTTTTCATTGACCCAAGAGTTAATGGCAGACGTCACAGTAAATGTTGAGGGCGGGTAGGCTGCCCATATGTTCTCTCCTACTGAGGGGAAGACGGGATGCATCCGGTGGACCTCGCCCAGGTGGATGTTGTGTTCAAAAAGGCAGTTCCGCGCCCAGGCCCTGGCAGTAATGGCCAGCCCCTCATCCCATGTCTTGAGAAATAGATTTGTAAAAGCAGAATACACTTAAGAAACTGACCCATAGTCCATTTCTTCTTCAAAAAATCATTCAATTGCTTTTTTTTTCTTTAACATTTGCAGCTTCACTGAGCAGCCCAGATTATCCAGAGAATGAAACAAAAACTAAAACATATGCACTAGATATGTTACTTGCTGAACAGCTACAGCAGCCTAGGATGGTGTGTAGGCAACAAACTTGAGCAGAAAAAGGACAAAGATTTTTAACATGTGGCGCTCTCGTAAAGCTGACCCAGCTTCTCTATGTCATGTCCTGTCCTGTGTGCACTGTGAAGCAAATCAGGCACATTATTTCCGGATTTAGTTGTTCTGAGACAATATTATCCGGTTAGAACATCTTACCACGGCTACAAACTTAATATTTAGCCCAACACAAGCCTCCAGACATGGCAACGTCACAGCCTGCACAGCCATTTTGGCCTGTACGCTCTTGGTCTTGTGTCGATGTTGTGCCTACCATGTACAGCATGTTACTTGCACCCGGGCTGACAGAGGACCGCGCCTTGTTATGCTCCTGGACGCACTCATCAATGAAGGTCCGATTAGTGATGTCTGGCAGTGAGATTGAGCAAACGCCTGGTGACTCAAAGTGAAGCGAGGACGCCAAGATAATCCAAGCCCACATTAACCGCTTTACCGTGGACTCCATGCCTCTGAGAAAATGCAAAGCGGTGTTACAAGAAGAAGAAGTGCAAGAGCACGGAAATGTGGTTCACAAGAGGATGTGGTGTGGGCTAACTGAACTCATGTTTTTTGTTTTTTTCGTTCTCTTTCTCAAATCAACCAATTCCAGTCACAGCAGCATTTGCTGTGACTCAAATCCGCAAAACCTCACCACACAATGGAAAATGACTGTTTAACTGCCTTAATAATAATAATGATAAGGGATTATATTTACACTCTTAAAACTGGTTCCTGGTTATTATGAATCAGCAGGTGCAGATGATGGGTTTGACCCAACATGCCGGGCTATGTTTTGTATCCAGAAATCAGTAAAAATGACTGTATTGTTCAGTTAAAGCTACCAAAACTTGGGTTAAAAAAAAAATTAAACCCAAAATCTGGGTTATCAGTGTCACTTGGGTTAAATTTACTTGTTTTATTTTGATCAACGTCTGCATGAAGAAATGAGTTGAAGAAATTAAATTGTTATGAAATGATGCAACAAGGAAAAAGCACAAAAAACAAAGCAAAGGCAAAAAAAAAAAAAAAAAAATCAAGTCAGTCACATATTTCCAATCAATTAATTTAATATTCTAATAGGAAAAAAAGGTCTAAAAGTCTTCCTGGCCATCCTAACAGATAATTCTATTTGGATGACCACAGCTATATATGCCTATAAATAGCACTGAAAACACTATAAGCTATAAATAGCCCAGCTGACACTAGGTAACACAAACTGTTTTATATCTTGCCTGCACACTAGCTGTTATCATAAACTAGTGTTAGCTAACACAAATTATAGCTATATATGGGTTTTTTTTATTTGCATAGCTTTGTTTGAGGCTGTTCACACCTGGTATCAACTTCTGAGAAATCTGAAATGCAAACTGAAGTGAAGGTCGGCTGTAAAGGAGCTGGTTAATGAGTAAAAACCCCGCTTAACAAGACATGAGCTCCTCTAAAAACATGATGCGAGAAATTTGGGAGGCCTCTAAAATATGTATTGACTTTATGTGGAGTTTTTTCTTCCATATAAAATTCACAGGCAATGGCTGTTCTTGAATTAGATTAAACACACTCTCTCTAACCCTAGATGTGATAGAGTTACTATGGGAATACTACAGGAATATTATAGAGGACGTGTGTTGCAGTTACTACAGGAATGCCACAGAGATATTGCAGGTCGATTTATCCACCTACGTCTTCAGTGATTGAGCTGAATTACAATGAGGCTGGAGCGAGCGATGATGTCTCCTTCTGTTACATACCTGCTGCCTGTTGAATGCTGTTTTATTTTTATTTTGTGCATGGATGGAGAACGAGCAAAGTGGGAATTTCAGGTGTGTACGCCTGGACTGACAGCTGTCTGCTTGTGAACACGGCAAGCTACCTTTATTTTTACACTTTTAACATCTCATCATTTCCTATAACCTGCTGGAACAAAAACGGGGTTGAAGGTCAGGTCCAGTCACATCTGCATGAAAATGGAGGACTGCAAAGAAAGTTGAGCCTCAGTTTCGGGTTGCACCTCCAGCCCGTTACTCTGGGTCATTATCTTAACCCAACCTCACCCAGCAGCCTCACCCTTTTAATAACCCAGCATTTGTGTGTGTGCATATAGCGCTTTACCTTAATACCCAAACTACTTGTAGCATCCACCTGGATGATGCATGGCAGCCAGTGTCATGAATAAAGCTCATTTGTTTAAAAAAAAAAAAAAAAAAAAAAAAAGCAGTCCAAAAATCTGCAACACTCTGATTGAGACAAAAAGTTAAAATCCTTCATCCATTACAGGACAGCCAGCGCGTTTCAGCTATACATCTTCATCAGAGTGTAGGAAACATTGTTCTTTCAATGTCACCAACGCATAACCAGCGGCAGTGCATAACTTCATCAGAGTGTAGGAAACATTGTTGGTGACCTTTAAATGTCACCAACACATAACCAGTGGCAGTGCATAACTTCATCAGAGTGTAGGAAACATTTTTGGTGACGTTTAAATGTCACCAACGCATAACCAGTGGCAGTGCATAACTTCATCAGAGTGTAGGAAACATTGTTGGTGACGTTTAAATGTCACCAACGCATAACCAGTGGCAGTGCATAACCACAACCAAGAAATATTTACAGCAATCAATGAAAACTGGGCGCCCAAGAAAATAGAGGAGGATGACAAAATGTTAACCAGATCATCAGTCTCAGCAGAGGACACACGGGACAAACTGACAGGACAAAGTCTCAAAGAAACTAAGAAATTTATTTTTAGTCTGGGAGCAATAACAAATAATTAGATCATGTGTATAAATGTACAAACTCATATACACACATAGACACATGAAAAGGAAGCAGATGCTCAAATCCCACACCTGAAAACAGTGCAGTGGTACAGTTTAAAAGATTTCCATAGCCTGAAAAAAGATGTACGCTGAAGTTACAGCTTATAATGCCGACCCTTTTAACAGCAAATCTAATTTGACTGCAAAGGTAACAACAAACAACACAAAAAACCCAAAGAAAACAAAAATAAGACAACAAAAAACACACAAAAAAAACAAATTACATATGATTTACCCTGTCCTTCTATGCCAGTGTTTCTTTCTGATCATCCATCATTCAGTGTTATTTTTTAACTTTTGTTATTTTTTTTTTTTTTTACTTCCTATCATTTGTATGTGGCTTTCAGAATAATTTATCACTCTAGGAAATTTAATTTCAGGCATTGTCAATGTCAGCATAAATTATCATGTGTTTGTTTAGTTAAACGCTTACCAAAAAGTATAAATTTATTTTTCACAAAAATTATTTATGTCAAAAATAAACAACAACGGACCTAACACTGAGCCTTGCGGGACCCCACAAGTAACCTTTAGTATTTTAAAATATTGACACCTATTCTCCAAGTAACTACTTAACCAAAAATGTGCTACCCTTCTGATTGCATATCTTTGTAATGTCTTCAATAATAAGTCATGGTCAACAGTATCCTGTACCCTCACTGTATATTCTTTACAGTGGCAAGTTTAGAGTGGCAAATATTAAAACATGTCATAATGCACTTTTCAACCAACTCATCAATCTTGACACTGGAGATGAACTGACAAGTGTAAAAAATATGTTAAGTGCAGTGTTAGTCAGTTTTTATTTTTATTTTATTTTGAGTTTTTTGTTTTTTTTTCAAGTTAATGTTAGTTTTAATTAGTTTCTAAAGTGCTAATGTGAGTGCTTTACTAGTTTAGTTTTTATTTTAAATGCTTAGTTTTGGTTTAGTTTTTATTAGTTTCAGTGTTAGCCTTCATCTTTTTTTTTTCTTTTTCTTTTTTTTTGGTATTATGAGGTATATGAAGTATTTGCTCGATCCACTAGGATATTAGCCATGTACTGGCATAAAACTGGCACAACCAAAACAGTACAAGATAGAGTTCATATCCATCCAAAATACTTGGCTTATGCATGGGAAAAAAAAAAAAAAAAACAGACAAAGACGAAAACTAAAGATGTTTTCTCTCTAATTTTAGTTTCTATTAGTTTTATAAACACACAATACAGTCACAGTTAGTTGTCATACTTTGTAAAGCCTCATTTATTTTTAAATTTCAGTTAACAAAATTGCTTTTTCGCACCTAGTTTTTGTTAGTTTACATTAACCCTAGGAACACATGAGATTTGAGCGGGCAGTGCAGTATGTAATGTATGCAGCGTGCAATTATAATGGTATAATGGATGGGACTGTGCAAAATGTAGGGGAGAAGGAGGGCAGTGACTGATAGGAGAGTGAGGTAAACATCAGGAGTCTCCAACCATCTCATTTCTATACATTCATGTCCCCTGCACTGGCACCGGATTGTCCACCCACTTTCAGGTGTTATGGTAATAAAGTGCTAACGGGTTCAGACTGGCAGTGGAAGTGTTTGCTCTGCCAACGGCTGGCGATCTGGGGCCAGACATATAAATGCTGCGTAGGCTCATAAATGTGCATGCGCCATTTTCTACCAAAGACATCAGTACTCATGCCTCATGCAGACTTCACACCATGCACACACACAGAGTTTTGGCTGCCGGCTGCTGGAGAAGTGGCAGAAAATAACATTAAAGTGGGAATTTATGTGACATTATTATTGTAACTTTATTACTTCGATCTAGAAAGTGTCCCTAATGTCGAATTTCATTGTGTGTGTGCAAGCCTATTTATGGTTTTTTTTTCTTAGTAGTATATTTATGAGTGAGAATATGTCTGTTGCACAGTGTCTCACATAATACAGATGCTGTTGCTGTGCTTTTAGTTGCCATGTCTGAAAAACAACTAAGGAGCAACAGGTATTTATATGGAAATGAGCTAATTATGGGCGTATTAGCCTCCATTTATGGCTGATTGTGGGAGTGTGCGTGAGGCTCGTGCATGCGCCGATTTATAAAACAGAACCATTAGTCATGAATCTATGCAGAGTTTTATACATCTGGGCCTTCAAGTGCCAGTTTCACCATCTGGTCTATTTTCCCAACACGCCCCAGGCCAAATATGGTCAAATATGCTATCCCATGCTCTTCTGCTGTCCACCTTTGGTTTCATTTCACCTGGTTTTATCCCACATTTTGATACAATTAAGGATCGTAGCCACTTGTTGCCACCATTTTAATCTGGAGGTATCCTGATGAGATGAGGGAAGGCATCTCATATTTTAGTTTGACTTGCCGGAGTTGAAAGGACGCTAAGATGAAAACGTTCACGAGCCTATTACGTCATCCACAGCTGCCTGGCCACTTTAAAACCCATCCCAGTGCCGCTGAATATGGCTTAAAAATTTAGCAGCGAAGAAACTTGCATTCTCCTCATTTTATCGTCAGCACTCTACTTTGAACCACCAACCATAAGTCAGGTTCCATTTTAGCGTTTGACAGCTCAGACGTTAAATAAGGATTAAAAGCTAAATAAGAACCCCTTCATGTACTGCACACCGCAAATGTATGGAGCTTGCACCTTGATATTAAAATAGTTTCTGAGAAAAATGTCAATAAAAAAATGTAAACACTTATATAAATCCTTCAACCCATTCTCCAAGGCTGGATTCTAATAGACTGACTGTAGAATACCAGGTGACATTTTTAATATCTAATTAATGTTGCACTTCATGTTTGTATTAAAATCTAATCAGAGATACAGTTACGATATAAAAGGAGATGGCACACTTAGTTTACAACGGGAATTTTTGAAACGCTAAAAATGGCATCATGTCAGTGTAGGACACTATCAGCCAATCACACGTTCAGATTTTGCATAGCAGCACAACTTTGATATTTATGACGGATCCAACGGACAACGGCGCTGCAAGCCGAGGCGAGACTGTCCGACACAGGTAAGACCACACCTGCCTGCATCTGAGAAACTAAAACACAATCTTGCTGTGTGGATAGTGCATGTGTACAAGTGTAAGTGAGCGAAAAGATAATTGGTTTTTGGGTTGTTGTTTTTTTTTTTTGTGGCGCTGAAGTCATTCCGAAAAATCCGTAGTGTGGTGCAGTACCCTCACAAACTTGCAGATGACCCCTGGCAAAAATATCAAAAAGGACACGAAAAAAAAAAGTCATTAAAGCATAACAGTCATAGCTCTGGGCCAACAAAGGCTTAACCCTAACCCTAACCTTCCAAAGACATTGTCAAAAACAAAAAATGACGTTCTCAGAGCATAAACAAATATGGAAAGCAAATGACAACGTGCACATCAGAGCATGAGATAGAGGCAACATTAGAAGACACACAGGTCCGGTCTCGGTTGCAGCTCGACTGCCCGTGGGCGAGTACGCCATCTCCTTTTATGACCCCAATGATGTCTGATATAACATTTACCCAAAGTTCCCGATCACACTGTCATTTTGTAAACCGCAGCAGAGATCAGAAGCAAATCTTTTCTACCAACTTTCTATCAGCTCATGCTCGTCCACCACATGTGAGACTATTGTAGAGTATTGTAGGATAGGGAAGAGCAGCCTAGAAGACATAAATTATAAATATTTTCAGAGGAGCATCTGTTGTCTGTCCGATTTTCAACATAATCTCCGTCCACCATGAAACACAGGTGTCCAGTTTATGCTAATACACAGTAGCTTCCTTGTTTTCCGTCGTCCAGTGCATCGGGCTCCTGCTCGGGCGGGACCTGCTGCAGGAACTCGTCCCAGTTCGGCTTGGTAACGGGGAGCTCTATCTGGAAGTGGTTCCAAAACCTGAGGACCAACCAGACGACTTAAGACATTCACAATACTGTGCGTGGTTCCTACACTGAACGAAAAGCTTTATATGAAAGAAGGCGAGAAAAATATTTAGTTCCCAAGAGGGGCTTCTTAATTGAAATGCAATGGCTGGGGGAAAAAAAGGCCAAAGACAAACCAAAAGAGAAAGAAGAATATGCTGAGAAAGACAAAGTGCAGTCTTGATGTGATGTGCGGAAGGGATTTATTTATTCTTTACTTGTGATGGTAGATGTCTGGATCTCGGCTGATGCGGTTCTGGAAGCCGATGTACAGGTCGTCCCAGAGAAGGCCGTTCTTCACCACGTACCTCATCACCCCGATCCTGTTTCTAATCTTTAATGGAGGACACAGCAAAGTGTCAGAGTCACAGCTCTGTCAAAAACAAGAAACTTTCAGTTCACCAGACTGCTCTTTTGCCTGATTAGCGTAAACCACTTGAATTGATGGCGACTGGAGCGATTTTTAGATTCTTCTTTTAAAAGTTCCACTTCCACTTTATCCAAGAAGCTTCTCCTTTTTGAATGAGAAGTGAAGCATTTTAAGGACATTTTACTTCTCATTTCATAGCCCTAGCATGCTTTGGGCTTGTTTGTGGCCAGCCACTTTTTTTTTTTTTTTTTTTTTTTTTTAATTTTACTACTGATTTATTTACTACTGTCTGCCTTGTGTGTCTCCTTGTAGTTGTTGTGCTGTGTGTCTGACTCTGTTGTTTCATTGTGGTTGTTGTCAATGTTGTTGTACTGTTTTTTTTACTACTGCGGCAGAATCAATTGCCCCTCGGGGACAAATAAAGGTCTTGAACTTGAACTTGAACTTACTAACACAGTCAGCCATTCACACACTGATGGCAAGGAGCCAAACCGCCCATCAGGAACATTTCGATTCTTGATGCCGTTTCGCTTTTCTAATCGAAAAAACAGTCCAGCTGACCACGATTCAACTCAACGTGGATAACCCTGACCCAGATGACTGAGAACCTACACTGACATGTTTAGCATAATACAGCTACAAAGTGTATACACTTAACGTTTCTACTAATCTTTTCCCAAGGCAAGCAGTCGTATCTGATATCCGTAATCATTTTCACTCCCTTCTCTCCAGCCGTTGGTTTCCATTCTTTCCACTACGACATGAAAATGAACTTTCAGAGAATTCAGACTTCCTTCACGCCAGTATTTTATCGCTGTAATAAAGTCCTCCACATCAGTTTCCCTAAAAGCAGCAGAACTGTTGTGGTTTGATCACTTGAAATTGGGGCGGAGTGAAGCACTCCCTCCGCCGAAAAATCAAGGCACTTTGATTATATGTTGTGAAATATTTAGTACCTTCACATGATTTACAAAATGGGCTTGCTTCTTAACTGTCCTTGCTTGCTTTGGGCTTCATAATGGGCCAATTAATAACACACTCACACACTAATGGCACAGGCTGCCATGCAAGCTGCACATCAGGAGCAGTTAGCGGTTCAGTGTCTTGCTCAAGGACACTTTGAGACGCTCTCTTGTGAAAGCACAACCCCTTGCACACCGTGGTGCACCGCCGCCACCACCTCCCCAACGCTCCCAGCAGCTCCCATCATGCATGTAACGGCTTAATAGCTTCTTCATACAGACTCGCTAACTGGACAGAAACACTGCGCAATCACACTGTACAACCCCCCACATCAACACCTAGCTGCATTTTCTTTTACAATAATTTGCTCCAGAAAGCAAATTCACATCTTGGGATTTCGACCCTTTGTGTGACCTTGACCTTTGACCTAGGTACAGCCAAATTTAATCAGTTCATTGTTCACTTGTTGCCAGCCCCTCCATGAAATGTCATCCAAATCCCTCCACTGGTTCTTTAATTATGTTGCTGACAGACAAAAATTAGTCAAACAAATGGAGGCGGACGCTTAACTTCCTTTTGTGTTGCACTTTGTGTGGACTTGTTGTTTTTGGACTTTTTGTGTTTTCTCTTGTATTTCTCCTGTCCTGTGATACTTCTGTCTGTGTCCTTCATGCTGCCTGCAGTTTGCTAGTCCTGCCTCCCGTGTTTTCCTCATCAGTCAGCTCTTGTGTCTGTTTCCAACCGCCTCCCCTGATTTTCCTCTGCACACCTGTCAGGCATTTATCTTGTTTGTTTTGCCCGTGCGTTGCTCCCTGCCGCACCCTCACTGTGTCACGATCATTCTATAGAAAAAATACCATGCAGTACAAGGTGTGCCAGTGGTTTGACATGGCATACACAAAATGTTCGAAATGGGCTCAGCTACCCACACAGTCCTCCATGCCCTCTTTTTTGCAGCCTATTGCTGTACAAACATTGGGCATTTTTCCAAACACTACAACAGCCTTGTTGCATATAGTACAAATTTGATGTTTGCACCCTATTTTGCCACTTGTTTTTATTTAATTAATATCTTAAATCAGCCCAGTACCACCATACATCACAAATAATATTTTCTTTTTTCCCTGTCCAAAAACAGTTAAATTTATAATAAAATGTATTATTAAGCAAAGAAAAACAAATGATTTGACTTTTGACTATTAGTTCATGGTTTCATGCAGGCGTCACTTTAAGTTTCTGTGTCTTCAGTTGGAAAGTGATGTGGGCAGAAGCTGTTCAGAACCAAACGGAGAGAGGAAAGTTTGTTGCGGACAGGTCTCGTTTTTTTCTGATTTATTCCATTTTTGTGTCAGAATGTTAAGAAGATATGTGGCCCGTAAGAAATGGATCCGTTATTGAGTTCTGTGAGTGTGGGGGAAAGAATCGGTTATAATCTGTGCTCACCCTCACTTCTCCCAGATTCAGGATGGCGACTAGTCTCCTAAAAGGGTGGTTCAGGAAATTACTCCACAGTGATACATCTCTCTTCTAGACGATCTCTGATTTTGTCCAGCATTAGCCTTGTCCCGCGTCTCCGGTGTTTTTTCCTGCCAATTTCTGACCCTGCCCCCTCTCTAAGGACCACATAATGAGGCCTGAAAGAGGCGCACGCCACTTCCCACGCAAAAGCTGGGATCTATGCACACAAACTTGACGGGACAATGTGCACACCTGCGCCAGAAACTCGGACCCATGCATCCAAACATTTTGGAGACGGGGGAAATTGGCTATGCACGTGGTGAGGCGGTCAACTGAAGGCAGATTGTTGAAATCAATCGTGTGAAAATCATGACTGTACCTAGAACGAGCTCTCTCACACATTTAATTTCACTTGATATTACGCATTACTCATTAACCCACTTTATCATAAACATTTGATATTTCATTTGCGCTGACTCGCCATCACATTCCCTACGCCCGGTGCACAGAGGAGACGGTTGGACTGAACGGTAACTAACTGATGAAATTATCATTATTGGTTGTAAATGTGCAAAATGACATCAAATACTATTACAGAACTGCAGAACTGAGCGTCAGTAGTAATATTCACTGCTAGAGGACAACTTGAATGGAAAGTGTGAGAGTTGTCTGGTGCAGTGTTTTCACAAACAGGTGGAGCGGGTGGCCTGGAGCCGACTTGCTTCACCTGCAGCAGTGTTATCAGCCAAACCATTTTATCAGCATAGCCCTGACAGATGAAGCTACCGTGCAGGGAAAAAAAAAAAAAAAAAAATTAGGTCCATTGTGGGTTTTTCATTCATCATAACAAAACTGCTTGCACAGTAAAGCATGGCATGACTAATGACTTTTTGTTTTGTCATATAATAAGTAAATTCTTCTGGAGGGCTTCTTTTGACAGCGAGAGTTGCCTGTTTCTTACATCTGGCTCCCCTGGCAGCCACATGGCTTTCCCCTGAAGATAACTGAAAACAGCACTAGCCCAACCTGTTGTTGGTCATCATTACAGTTTATTATTTTTGTATCATGTTTGACATTTCTAAATCAGATGCCCCCTTTGTTTGGATGGAAACATGGTGGTGGACCCTAACGATTACGCAAAATGACTGCAGCCACAAATTTCACACAGTGATTGGGCAGATTGTCGTCACAGTGAGGGTCACCAGTCTCTTGCTTCCTTCTTACTTGGTTTCACTGACATGTTTGCAGGAATGTGTACAATCCCAACCCAACTGCCATGACAAAACTTAGAAATCACCTTCATCTTTATCAAGATGTGAATGAGGTACGTGTTGCTGCATGAAATCAAATATGTTGTTGAGCCTATCAAGAAAAAATGAAAAGACAAAGACAGCACTAGCCCAACCGGTTGCTGGTTCTCATTACCGTGTTGCTGGCATTGCAGCACGTTGTGTTTGCTAAACAAATCAGCTTCACATTCATCAAGAAATGACAAGTCTCAGGTCAGAGAAGATACATCACAATGTTGTCGCTGCGTGTGACCCAGAGCAAAAGGATCTGCAAAAGTTAATCAGTCTGCTAGAAAAAATGCTAGTCGTTAATAATTCTTGGACGGAGTGTTTGTCTTTGCAAGCAGATTTCCGTGCATGTGGCCGAGAGCCTCCAAGGGCCATAGAAACAGGCTGACTCTCGGTTGTTCACCCTCTCATAAAGGTATGAACAGAGAAAACACAACCACAACCAAGTACCACCTGAGAATTTGCATCCATAACATTTGCATTCATGTCACCTGGAGGAATGACCTCTGCGGCACAACCAGGTTTTCCAGCTATCGTGTCAGCGTTCAAAATGAGACATGGGAGTCTTCACAACAGAGAGAGAAGTACTGTTTCCTGTTAGAAAAATGTGCTCCTTATCTTATACTAAGTAAGAAAGTGTCAGTGCACAATGTTTGAACATAGCGTTCTCATGTATCTTCTTGTTCATGTTCGCTCTCACCACAGAACGCAACCGTAGCATCTTGCACTGCACCCCACTTATCTTACTTCCCTCCCAGGTTAGTCTCCATAGCAACAATGACGTGTATGACTGGGCAACAATCATGCACATAAAGACTCACATGCTCAACTTTTTCTTCAGATAACTGTACTATTGTACTGGCTTGTCTCCTTGCTGCAAGAGAAATAAACCCAACTGCTTTGACTTTGGTGACTCCGTGTTCATTTAAGAACTTTCCCAACATTTCCCCCTTTTTTTTTTTTTTAATAATCTTGGTGATCTACGAGTTATTCCGATGTTAACATTCATTGGAATTTACTCTGGAAATCATCACCTAAATGCAGAAGCTGCCACAAGCACAGATCAAATTTCCCACTTGAATGAAGAGGTTAAACAGAAAGCTGTACACAACTCTGATCTCAAGTTTGAACAAGTTGGAATGTTGACTGACTATTAATTGTGGGAAACAGGGTGTTGCATTTTCTCGGAAATTGATCATGAAAGTACCTTGCACAGCTGAGCAGTGAATCTTGAAAATGTTTGCACACCATGTGGCCGCATCTACTGTCTGTTTATCTCAGACAACCAGCATGTAACCTTTAGCTGGAATGACGAAACATCTAATGAACTTAGAGCTCAGTCGTCTGTGCAGATGTCAGAGATACATTGTTTAATGTTTCTGAATGGATGACCCGCCACACCTGTTCCTTTGTGATATTAATCCAGCGTTAGGCAAGATTCTTATGCAATAATCAACCCATTTACCCAGCCTAAATTACTCAGTGAGCCTGAAGGAAGTGTCTCATTGAGACCTCATAGATTGGTCTTTTTTGCTCAAATGAAATTCCAGTGTCAGGTTTGGTGAACTTTCCAGACTGGAAGATTACAAATTGAAACTCATATCATCCAGTGATGTGACCTCTTGCCAAGTTTCTTGAAGGCAGAATGAGTAGGGTTTTCCCAAGAGAAAAACAATGTGTAGACCATCGGAGAAAATGAATGAATGAATAAAACGTATCACCCTCATCTCCACAAAGATATGAATGACGTACATGATGCTAGATAAAGTCCTATCTTTTGTTGAGCCTGTCATAGGCGGAAATTAAGAGTGAAATACACTGAACTGTCTGAACTACAGTGAATGAGAGCTCTGGCCTGAATCGGCTGGACTTGCCAACGTTGGAACTTTTTGTCTCTTATCCTTTTTTTGTATCTTTTTAATCCCTGATTTCTATAAATTAGTTACAATTATCTGCCATTTAGAGCAACCAACCTCCAAAGCTGAAATATGGTGTGAAGAAAGTTTAAAGTCTCTGAAAGTTCATTTTCATATCGTAGTGGAATGAATGGAAACCAACGGCTGGAGGAAAGAGAGGAAAAATGATATTGGACATCTAAAATATGGCGTGAAGTTTATACTTTTTGGAGATATATTACACCAAACATGCAGACTCACTGTTCTGGTGGTTTAATTATGATGTCTGTACTGTCTGTATTCTGCTCACCTCTACATAAGAGTGCTCTCTGTCAGGCCTCTTAGTGGGGAAGGACAGATCGAGGAAGTCCACTAAGTAGTCATGGCCATTGTTGAGCGGCGTGAAGTTGTCATCCGTCTCAATCACCTTGGACACACATGGGAACATTCACATTTCATCAAACACACACCCACTTGGAACAAGTTGGCAAAAGTAGAATGCATTAAAAGGTTTACTGTTAAGATTAGTTTTCAATTCACAACAAGCAACAATACCCAAGAAAGCACACTGGAGATTTTGGAAGAAAGCAGCCGAGGTGGGCAACTGAAAGCTGAAATCAAAGGAAAGGAAGGAGGACATGAGGAAACGGAGCAGAAGATAACTTATAAAAATCTCACTCTGCATCCATACTGTGAGCAACGCGATCCACAAGCCGCTAGAGGTCCAATGCATTTCCTATAAAGATGGGCAACCAGGAATACTTGGGCGCTGTGTGGACTGTCTGTACTCTTTGCGGTTGTCATCTGACCCCAAGCCAATTAGCCAATCCCATTTCCATGCATTTTCTCTACTGGTGGTATGTGTTTTCATAGACAGTAATTACATGGGGCAAGTAGGAAATGGACAAGAAGTCGAGTACAGCCATTCAAAGCTTCCCAGTTCTCCACAACTTCTACTTGAAAAATGACAGGAGTAAACATCTTGGAAACTATGTTTGGAGAAGAGGTTATATCAAATGTAAGCACTAAAGCCATTTCACTGACTTTTGTATGTTTACTTTCCATTTAAGTGA
This sequence comes from Myripristis murdjan, assembly GCF_902150065.1. Taxonomy (NCBI): domain Eukaryota; kingdom Metazoa; phylum Chordata; class Actinopteri; order Holocentriformes; family Holocentridae; genus Myripristis; species Myripristis murdjan. Next base: position 21,403,826 of record NC_044002.1, on the reverse strand, counting down.
CATTCCAATGTTTTGGGTAAATACTGATTTACCCAGTCTGAGACAAGATGTTCAATACCATTTTCACCTCCGTACGTCTAGTGGTTCAGTTCCTATGGGTAGCATTTTCTGTTAGCTTAGCATAAAGAATTAAAGTCTATGGGAGTCGTTAGCCTAGCTCCATCAAAGTGACCAAAATATACCTTACAGCAACTCCAAAGCTGTCTTATTTGATTTTTTTTTTTTTTTAAATTCCAAGACATGTTTTCAAATCAACATGAGACACTGTGTAAATAAGACAGCTTCGGAGTTGTTTTTACACTTTGATAGAGCCAGGCTAACGACTCCCATAGACTTCAAGTCTTTATGCTAAGGTAACACAAAATGCTATCCATAGGAACCAAACTGAAAATGGTATCAAACATCTTGTCTCAGTCTGGGTGAGTCGGAGAAAGGGTATTTTGCCGAAAACGTTGGAGTGTTCCTTTAAGGCTCACTGTATAATGTGTACTTACAATGTAGCTACATTGTGAACATGATATGATGATATATAAGGTAATACACAGCAGCACAGCATTGAAAAATAACAGGATTCGCTTGAGCCTCTGGCCCCGCCCACCATCAGTCAGAATACAGCGGCTCCTCAGTCGAGTTGCCAGCAGTTTGAATGCATGGTGAATTTATTTCTCCCACATCAAAGCACACCTTATAATATCCTAAGAAGAGAGACAGATAGGTAGTCACCACACAGGTATTTTGGTAGGCAAGGTTAATTGGAATCAAGAGAAAGCCAAAGGCACTGGCCAGTGTGTATAGCAAAGTAAGTTATTAACAGAAGAATTCATGCAAATTAGTAGAATTTCATGTGTAAAAATTCATAAAGACATATGTAGTTTGGGGAAACAAATACGAGCAACAAAATCTGTAGCACTGAAGATTTTTAATTGATTATTTAATTGATCATTTATTTTAGGCCAAAGAGTTGCTTTTTTCCATCCATGGTTGTTTTATCAGATTTAAAATATATATATATACTTTTTGCAGGTAGTTTCTCCAAACTGCATACTCTTATATGCAGCGTTGGGGTAATGCGTTACTGTAATCACATTAAATTCGCCTGTAACACGGTCATTTGGCGCGCCACTGTTCCTAAATTCAGTTATCATACAGTTTGCACGTGAGAGGGGACAAAATGGCAGACCAGTCTACAACTTATGGGCGGTGGAGATATGAACATTATTTTAAATTTATTGTGCGAAAGGAGAAGAATTGACAAACTGTGGCTGGGCCAGAAACAACTCTTCACTACAGTGAGCACAACATCAAACAGGCTGTTTTTTTTTGTTATTATGTTATTATAGAGCAAAAAGAAATATCGTGTTTATGTCCTTCATATTAAGGCTTTAATGTTATATTGTTAACTGGCAATAACGTGACACATAATGTAACGAGTAGTATAACAAATTACTTTCCACAGCGAGCAACTAAGCAAAGTAATGCATTACTTTTTAAAAATGGAATATGCAATACATTACTTTTTTTGAGTAACGACCCCAACACTGCTTATATGTATGAGGTTTCCAATAATAACAGCACTGACTGACAGGTGAGACTGTATTTTTAGGCAACTGCATCCAGGCGATTTTTTTTGCAACACAGGCCACAAGTTTCCAGTAGATGTTACCAAACAGTGGAAGGGATCTTGATTACCCATCAAGATATTTACCCGCACAACAAGGTTGTAGTTTTTAAAGCCTGCCCAGGTGTAATAAAACTGGATCCAGCCATGACGCTTAAATATCTCACAGCTGACGGCACTGTTCAGTTCATCCACATACAAGTCGAAATCCCAGTTGTCCTTGTAGATTTGTGCACTTGCTGGGGGATTGGTGATGGCCTCACTATTGTTGGCATGGTAGCAGAGGAGATGTTGACATTAAAAAAATAGACAACTTTAAACTTTTTAGGCTTTCAACACACAATTCAACGAGTAGCTCTGTTTTTAAATGTGTTGTCATTACACTGACTTTATGGTGGCACTGTAGTTCGACACATGTAGAGTGTAAAGAGGCTTTAACCGTGTTACTGAGAGACCAGCTGTGGCGACTAGGGCTGCACGATATTGTCAAAAAATGGCATTGCGATGTCTTTTTTTTTCTGCGATATGAAAAAATACAGGAAAATTCCCTAGGTGCATGCATCATTTTCATCATTTGGCTACTTCAAAACAAAACCTGCATCTCATTCCTGCCACAGAAATCTGCTTGTACACCTCCACTTCTGTTTCACTTATGCAACTGGAAAACCACATATTTCTTAATAAACCTGAACAACGGACGTGCAGTCTGTGACTAAGTTGTGTTATTTAAATGCAATCTTTCATTTCTAACATGCAGTTCAAAAGTCAACTGGTGCGAATGACTCAGACTACTTGGAAAACAATGGGTGGTATGACACACCCCTGCAGACTTGTTTTGATCAGGCCACTCTGAAGCAGGCTAATAAGATTATCAATGGCCCATCACCGGTTCAGATTTCCTCGTTTCCTCGACTGATCTCATTTATCCCTGTGTCTATTAAGCTCTTAAATAGTGGCAAACAAGCTTGGAGGCACTCTCTGCACATTTGCACTGGTACTGAGCACCTGATTTTAATTTATTTACCTTTTTTAGAATTTTTTTTCAATGATTTATTACTACTGACTGTCATTGCTTTATGTTGGACGTTGAATGTATGATGCTGAATGCTGTCTTTTTAATGGCTGTGGCATGGGTGAGGAGCCCATGACAAATTTCTCACCTTGTTGGACAATAAAGTTAATCTTGAATCTTGAGTCTTGAATCTGGACGATGTTCAAATGTATGTTTAATCTTTACTGTTGTGCATGCTGAACACCGGTAGGCTTCCCAGTGTGGCTGAGGATGTTAAACTCAAGCAACAAACAAATTCATCTACACACCAGCAAAATGCAAGCACATACACTACTCACAAAAAGTTAGGGATATTTGGCTTTTGGGTGAAATTTATGGAAAATGTAAAATGTTCACGCTACAGTGATATTATATCATAATAGTAGGGCATTTAAGTAGAAGCATACACTGGTGATTTCCTCATCTCAAACAATTTCTTGAAACAAAAGCCAACAACAGTGGTGGACATACCACAACAAAAAATGTCAGTGTCAATAACTTGTCATGTGCCCTTGAGCATCAATTACAGCTTGACAGCGACGTCTCATGCTGTTCACAAGTCGACTTATTGTCTGCTGAGGCATGGCATCCCACTCTTCTTGAAGGGCGGCCCTCAGGACATTGAGGTTCTGGGGTACAGAGCTCCGAGCCTCTACACGGCGACTCAGCTGATCCCATAGGTTTTCTATGGGATTCAGGTCTGAGAAAGTGCAGGCCACTCCATCTGAGGTACCCCAGTCTCCAGCAGCCGTTCCCTAATGATACGACCTCGATGAGCTGGAGCATCAAACACCTGATGTGAATTTTGCCGTTAAACTCCTTGTTAGAGAACAGCAACTTGTGCAAAAAGTACTGAAACATTGAACAGTTGGACATGTGCATTCAAAAGTTTACAGAAGGTCACATTAAGTTCACCTGTAAAGGTTAGAATGCATTTTAGGTTCATCCTGAAATTTCACCCAAAAGCCGAATATCCCTAACTTTTTGTGAGTAGTGTATAAATCTGGGTATAGCAAGTTTTGCGTGTGTTAAGCTTTTCTTACATTAACACGCTCCAAAGCCGCCTGGTGTCACAGAACGCCTGCCTCTTGCAGCCCAGAGGACATTATCAGTGACAGTAGCCATGTCTTGTGCAAATCTTCATTTTCAGCTTGTGGGTGGTGACTAGTGGGGCTCTGGTTGTTGGATAAACTGATCACTGTGCATGCAGAGCCAAGCAATAAACTCTGTGCATCCGTAAACCCTTAAATCAGACTAAATTATGGTCTGTCAGACGACGGAAAATGAACCTTGCGAGCTTTACTTTTGTATCAAACAGCAAAAAAAAGTGGTAGCGTGACGTGTTTGAGTTTATTTGCCTCGCTTGATCATCACATCACAGAGCCGATGCTGAAACGACATATTGTGCAGCCCTAGTGGAGACAGAGACGATTTATCTCCCTACGTCAGACACGGACATGAGATGAGGCACACACACACACACGAGGTGACGTCACCTGTCGACTGGGCTTCTCAGAGCGAGGCAGAGGTCCAGCACAGCGCCTGGCTTTGGTGTCCATGTTACGATGCCTGGCGCCGTCTTATTGATGAGAGCATTGAGTTCCTCTGGATTGTTTTTGGTATTTGTGTCCTTAATGTACCTGTACACACACACACACACACACACACACACACACACACACACACACACACACACACACACAGTAAGCATACACAAATGTATATGATAATAACACATATGGGACTAGAGCGGATAGAGAGAGGATAGTTCAGGAAGCTCTCTTAAAACGATGTTTATATCCATCAAATGGCCTTTCCAGTATTGGAAAATGGCTAAAAAGACACTCAAACATGACACCAGGGGAAAATAAAGGCTATCCACTTCCCTGTTCTTAGTTAATTATCAACCACTCTGAATTTTACACGTACTGCAGGTCATTTGTACCTGTCTGATGGATGAGCCTCCACAAAGTAGCCGGCAAACGGGCAGTAGATCCTTGGCTGCAGGGATTTCACCAGCGTGGCCTTGTAGTTCAGCAGCTTCCTCCTTTCAGTCTTGATGAACTCTGCTTTCCACGCCTCTGGGGAGAGACAAGTATATCCATGGTTTAGGGCCGTCTTTGTTTACAGTGTCATCCTTTACGTGCAGGTTTACTGTTCAGTCTCTGTGTTTGCCTCAGCCAGCAAACACATCATCGAAGGTGATTTTGATTTGCAGAATGCATAGACGTTAGAGTGGGTTTCCCCAAACCTATAGAGTTTTAATAAACAGGAATTTCAGTCATTGAATATTTCTTTCCCTTCTGAGCTGAATCTCACCAGTGTATTTCCCTCCATGGAACGTCATTGGGAACCCAGACGCTCCCCCAGCAAAGTCGCTCATCATCAGGTCCACGTTCTGCGGCAGCTTGCCCCCGTTCGGCCGGGTGCAGTCCACCGTGTTCAGAATCATGTGACCTGCAGTGGAAACAAGGCTTCGACTTAACAGGATAGCCATCGGTGGGAAGTTTAACATTGCTGTCAAATTAACCTTAAAAAACCTAAAAATCTTTGATTGTCTTCACCAGTGACAGCCTCAATCAAAATGAGTCTCTCCTGTGCAACAGATGGACACACACCCTCTCCAGTGACTCCACATGCATTAAATGTCACCACAGCTCTGGGCAAGATATGCCTCCATCTTTAAATTTAGGGTTACCGTTGGTTGAGGGCTTTTATCTGTTTTAGAAAATGGGGAACAGGTCAACAAAATTCCTGTTCAATCAGTGCTCATTCGAATAATACTAATAATCATATTTATTTCTGCAATACTTTTCAAAATCCATATACAATGTGCTTCACCAAAAAGCATCACGGACACCTCCTCATGCTTGTTGTGATGATAAATTTGACCAAACTGACAAAAGCTAAAGACATTTTCTGTATATTTTTATTTTATTTTAGTTCACTTTGTAAGCACTTGATATCGTTTCCATTAGTTTTCATTTTTTTCTTAAGTCTACTTTCTGTTCTTATTTCAGTTCACTAGAATTTTTTTTTTTTTCACACCGAGTTTTAATTTTTACGTTCTGTCAAGCAGCGCAAGCTTCCCAGATGAGTGATTCATGATTCACATTTCAGAGTAGAGCAGCTGCTTTATTGTAAAATGTTTCCATGATGTCACTGCAGCAAATATTGTGGGACAGTTCAGCAGTAAAACAGTAAAAAAAAAAGCAGTAAAGCAGTAAAAAAAAAAAAAAAACTGTAGTTATTACCTTGACAGGACAGAGGACACTCTCCAGGGGAAACTAAATTAAACTGAAAGCCTGTGAAGTATTTTGTTTGATACAGCTGTGATGGAGCTCAGGATTTATCAGGAGGATGGCTGCATTACTCCAAACGTTAAATAGATGGAGTTCATATGAGAAAACAGCGTTCGGGCAGGGCTTTTCATTGTAGAGATCAGAAAGTAAATCAGAATGTAAATTTTTTATGTCTGGTGTGCCCGATTTGGGGATGATCCGTGGTTTTGGACACAGGATGAGGTTGTTTTGGTGTAGGATGCACCCGCAACCTGGTGTTCTTGGTTACGCTTGCCTCCCTTCCTCTCTTACAAAAAGTCAAGCCAGAGCTTTCTGTTGATTCTACATGAGTTGCTTGTTGAGAAAACACATAGCTCGCTGTAAATGCCAATGGCACTAGCAAAAACCGGAAGTGGACCCCTCTTTACCACCTCCTCTAAACAGTCGGCAAGTAAAATACGCATCCCATCACAAGTAACCCATCCCATCACAACTTATTTATATTAACCTGCTGCACATGTGAGATTCATAGTGATTGGTCAGGGTGCGGTCGTGGAGAGGGCCTTTGTCAATCACAGTAACTGAGTATGTAATCATTTCAAACATAGCTGTAATTTGATTTACAATGTATGGTTATCATTTGCATTATGTTGATACTGCAGTACAATTACATCGCATAACGTTCTCCACAACCTCAACCACAAGACGTGGCGTAAGCTCTGGTTCCGACACACCATCAGAGAAGCATTCACCTTTGTATTCGATGATGATGCAGGTGTCCATTTCAGGATGCACGCCATCCATCAGGATCATGAATCTCAGATGCTCATCCACCTGAGGGAGCAATGTAAACAGCCCGTCATGGTCAGCCCTGTTTTCTCACGGGCTCTTTCATAATTCTCTTTATTCCTTTTAAGGCACTGATGTTCAAAGCAGCCCCAGTGTAAGCCAATAAGCTCACCTGACTTTTCCAATCAGAATCTGCCTCTTAGTCCAGCAGCTATGCGCAATATTTTGATGGAATCGTGCACTTCACAATACAAGCATGAAATCTGGCACACTGTTAGAGCATGCCCTAAGGATCATTTTTGGCTATAGGGCCATCGCAGATTTGTCCAGTGGTAACCGTGGCAACCATTTTTCAAAATGGTGATTGACTATGACTGAACATTTGCTCTCACTTTAAGGAAAAAAAATCGGGATATATATCTTAAATCGATATTCAGCCAAAATATATTAGGATATGACTTTTGGTCCATATCGCCCAGCCCTACTGTCGGTCGCAATGCAGTGTTAACATTAATAACATTAGGGTCGTTTTCACAGGCTTGAACAAAAAATGGATTAAACTTAATCTTGCTTAGGTACCTTTTCTCTCGCCCTTTTCTCTCCCTCTGCTTTTTACCGCCTCCACTCTTGAGCGCGCAGCAGTAGCACAAAGCAGGTGGGTGATAACTCCGGTGCGTTTTCAAAATAAAATTAATTGCGGCGTAGTGTAACATGTCGTGATATTTAATTTATCATTTAAACTCTGATCATAGTAAGTATATGTGCGCAAATATATGCTATGTGTGTATGTAGGGTCGTTTTCACAGGTCATTCATACAATATACTTTAAATTGTGTTAACACCCGGAAAAAGAAAAAAAAACCCATCATTCCCAAGCCGTGGCGGCTTTTATTTAGCCGTGGCGGTGCGCCACGATCAATTACATGTAGCGGAAACCCTGCACCCACTGTACAGTGTTTAAATCTAACAGTGATTCTAATAATGAACGCACCATCACAGCCTTGACATGTCTGCATGCAAATTATGGGACTATGGCATTATGGGATCTTAGTCTTTAGGCAGCATTCACATGACAATTTGCATCAACATTCACGTCAACAAACTGACCAAATCCCATGTATTTCAATGAGGCCTATACAGTGACGGTCCACATGGATTGATGGAGCACGGCGCTGAAAATATCGCATCCCAGTCCTTCAAAAAAAGTTGAAAAAAGTTGACCCCTTTACAGCGTGCAGATAAACATCATCCACTGATGGACTTTGTCAGCCAATCAAATTTGTACATACTGCTTTAAAAGGATTTCCTGCAAACATCTGCACAAAACAGCTGACTTGACTGCACACTTCTCTATGAATATGACGAATGCTGTATGTCCCTCATCAGCGCTGCCTTGCATCAAAAAGTTTCCTCAAAATATTTGGCTTGCTGGAGACGGTAGCTATACATACCACTTAAACGGTTCACAATTCAAAAAGTAGTAGATACCCACCACTGTATCAGGATTTACTCACTGGCCTACTGTTGCACTGAGCAGTCACAAAATGTGTGCAGTCAAAGCTTACGTTTTGCCAGACACCAAAGGGAACCACGTTGATGTTAGTCAGCTTGACCTGGCTTTGCTCCAAGTACCTGTGTCAGGGATAGAAAAAGAGTGATCACTGATCTTGTCATTCATTAAACTTTATGGCGCCACAAGCACACTCATAAGTAGGGGTTTCTCCTAGCAAAAACACCCAAGAGCGTGATCTTTGTATAGAGGTATGTAATGAGGTATGTAATGTACACTATATTACCAAAAGTATTCGCTCACCCATTCAAATGATCAGAATCAGGTGTCCTAATCACTTGGCCTGGCCACAGGTGTATAAAATCAAGCACTCAGGCATGCAGACTGTGAAACAAGACATTTGTGAAAGAATGGGCCGCTCTCAGGAGCTCAGTGAATTCCAGCGTGGAACTGTCATAGGATGCCACCTGTGCAACAAATCCAGTCGTGAAATTTCCTCGCTCCTAAATATTCCACAGTCAACTGTCAGCTCTATTATAACAAAATGGAAGCGTTTGGGAACAACAGCAACTCAGCCACGAAGTGGTAGGCCACGTAAAGTGACGGAGAGGGGTCAGCGGATGCTGAAGCGCATAGTGCAAAGAGGTCGCCGACTTTCTGCACAGTCAATTGCTACAGAGCTACAAACTTCATGTGACCTTCAGATTAGCCCAAGTACAGTACGCACAGAGAGCTTCATGGAATGGGTTTCCATGGCCGAGCAGCTGCAGCCAAGCCACACATCACCAAGTGCAATGCAAAGCGTCGGATGCAATGGTGTAAAGCACGCCGCCACTGGCCTCTAGAGCAGTGGAGACGCGTTCTCTGGAGTGATGAATCACGCTTTTCCATCTGGCAATCTGATGGACGAGTCTGGGTTTGGAGGTTGCCAGGAGAACGGTACATTTCAGACCGCATTGTGCCGACTGTGAAATTTGGTGGAGGAGGAATTATGGTGTGGGGTTGTTTTTCAGGAGCTGGGCTTGGCCCCTTAGTTCCAGTGAAAGGAACTTTGAATGCTTCAGGATACCAAAACATTTTGGACAATTCCATGCTCCCAACCTTGTGGGAACAGTTTGGAGCGGGCCCCTTCCTCTTCCAACATGACTGTGCACCAGTGCACAAAGCAAGGTCCATAAAGACATGGATCAGAGTCTGGTGTGGATGAACTTGACTGGCCTGCACAGAGTCCTGACCTGAACCCGATAGAACACCTTTGGGATGAATTAGAGCGGAGACTGAGAGCCAGGCCTTCTCGACCAACATCAGTGTGTGACCTCACCAATGCGCTTTTGGAAGAATGGTCAAAAATTCCTATAAACACTCTCCTCAACCTTGTGGACAGTCTTCCCAGAAGAGTTGAAGCTGTAATAGCTGCAAAAGGTGGACCGACATCATATTGAACTCTATGGGTTAGGAATGGGATGGCACTTCAGTTCATAGTATGAGTAAAGGCAGGTGAGCGAATACTTTTGGTAATATAGTGTATGTAGCTATATGAATAGCACCTGGAACAAATCCTGCTGTACAGGTGTCATACTATACAGAGAAAAGCGAGTTGTATCATACCCCCAGTTAAACAAGGTGCACAACTCCTATCTTGTGTAAGGTACAGTTGGCAATTAGGTCTTCAGGATGACACACACAGATTCATAATTATTTAAATACAACTGGATCATTTGACCTCAAGAATAAACATAAAACATATATTTACTAGGGATACACCCGAATCTGAATCCATATTCACTAAATAATGAATAATGGCTTTCTGCCAAATAAATTACCCTTCTAAACATTTTTCTTTAAGTTCAGCTTTAAATAAAACATGCAGTTTATTCACAGTCTGAGTTTACTTGCAAAGGGTAACACTACGTTGGCTGTCTTTGACATTCAGCCTTTTAACTTGAAGTCACATAAACTGCATCTCAGTGATCATGGCGGCTGGAGAGAGACCAAAGGAATAGACAATAACAGTCACAAAAATTGTGAATGATTTTCTATTTCTTTTGATTTGCAGAGTACACAGTCGTTAGAGTGGGTGTCTTAAACCTATAAAGTTTTACTAAGCAGGAATTTCAGTCATTTTATATTTATTTGTGGCTAAAATCCAAAGATTAAAAAAAAAAAAAAAAAAAAAAAATTCTGGTTTAACACACACCCACTTTCTTTTCTAAATACGAATCTGAATTATTTTGCCCCAAAACAAATACAAATACAAACAGTGGTGCCTGGGCTCGGATTTGAGTCCAGGCCACTGTGCTAAGGGCCTCGATAAGTGGTACGCTCTCTACTAAGTGAGCCACCAGGGCGTCTCATTAAAACAATATTTTAAAGATATCTTCATCAAGGGGTACATGTGGATGAATGAATGAATGAATGAAGGCTTTATGTTCAACACGTGAAAAAACACAATGCAAAAACAATACAGAATAGTCGAAACAACAAAACTAATGGCGTCACATGTCCAAAAAGGAGTAGAAAGAAGCATATGCTTATTTAAATCCTACCCCTTCTCCACTACTCACTAACTACTGTATCAGTTGACTTCCATACATTTTATCCAAATTACAATTTTTAAACCATATACCCATATATCCATAAACAAACGTGTTCATATGATCATTTGTGCATTTTTACCCATAGTAAAAATAAATAACAATAATAATAATAATAATAATAATAATAATAATAACACTATGTATCACAGTCCCTAAATACAACTGCATAATTGCCTCACTGGTCATCATATTTACTTCTATACCATACAAACAATAGTTTAAATTGACCTTATTCTCAAATTTTCCACCAGGTAGAGCACATAGCCTACCACATGCAATTAAGACTAATCCTTATACAACAGCACAGGTTCAACTGCAGGGTTTGCGGCACGCTCTGCCCCGTCTTTCCTGTCTCTCTCTACTGTCGCTATCAAATAAAGCAGAAACGCCCTTCAAAAAAAATCGTCTGTCAAAATTTCATCTGAAGATTCCATGACTCTCTCAAAGCGTTTTTTTCCTCCCTCTGTTTGTCTTTGCGTGTTAAAATTTAATGAACATAACCTGAAAGTAGCAGCATTTAATTTACCGGTACAAAAGGGAAGCAAATCATAGAGAGCTCAAAAGTTGCACACTGAAGTCTCAAGTTATAGACTCTGCTTTGACATGTCACGAGTTTGAAAATATATAAATGAAATATATAAATGTACATGTAAGTTAATAGACAGGGCATTTTTCTATTGCATAGTATCTGCTCTACTCGTATTTTTGGTACCTGTAATTTTACTTGGTTTCATTTTCTATTGCTGAATGAACCGTTCCTGCCTGTCCTATGTGGCGGTGTTGGCTAGTTTTTCCTCCCCACACACAAGTGTTTTATTAAAAAAAAAAAAAAAAAAATCAAAAAGGCCAACTTAAAATGTCTGCTTCACATTAACAATATTAGTCTGACTAAGAGATTCACTGAAAAAAAAAAAACTGTTTTTACATGGATAGATTATCAACTATGACACAAGTTTTGTGACCACTGGAGCTTCGCTGTTCAGTCTCTCTCTCTGACCAATCAATGGTCTGCAGTGTTTTGTGTCACATTTTAGTTTCTGTTCAGCTTCAGCAGAGGTGGTTCCAAAAATAGTAACCGGTACCAGATACAATCCCAAATTTTTGCCTGATGCCTGGAAAACCAAAAAAGCAGATAGAGCTGATAAAATGTAATGGAAAAGTGCCCATTACGGGGCAAGTTCTCACCAAAAAACTGGTCTCGATGTGTCACCAACATAAATAGGGATGTCTGGCCTCCTCTCTGACAAGACCTTCAGTGTTGGGTAACTGGAAACAGATACAGTAAAGGTTAGATGCCAAAATGGCATTATAAATTCTTTTAAAAATATCTGTTGTCTAAATGAAAACCAAAAAACTCTCCATATAAACTGAACATCTAACTGAATATAGTCCTAAATTTAATTAACATGTTCCAACCACTGAGTTAATTTGTGGCTATAACTTGTTCCCTCAATTTAATTAATGTGTTCCCACAATTTAGTTCATTAGTGGCCACCAGATATGACTTCTTCTCTCACTTTAAAGGATGCATTCCCATGTTCCCACATCCGTGTCCGGACTTCCTCGGGAACAAACGCTGTCTATTGAAGTCGTAATTGGCTCCCGGGAGAAAGGAAGCGTGCTGCACACTTATCTCATGGCCACGAATTAACTAAAATGTAGGAACAAGCTAATTAAATAAAGGGAACAAGTTATCTCATGGCTATGAATTAGCAAATCGTAGCTTCAAATTATTTTTTTCTCTTCTCATTGCACTTCCCAGGCTTTGTAGAAAAATCTTCTTTTTTGTTTTGTTTTGTTTGTTTTGTTTTTGGGATGTGACATTGACTTTTTTGCCTGTTGGAGGCGCTGTGGTCAGTTTTGTCACATGGGTATAGGTTCATTTTAAAATACTGGTACATCATTGCCCAAAGGTTTATCAGATTTGACCCAGCGGTGTTTGAGTCATTGAGCGTGAGGCGCACTACACTGTTTGTGTGTGTTCGTGTCAATCATGGGATACAGTAATAGGTTGGGCCATTATTATGGCATTTTAGGATTCCCATTGTGTGTATTCACACAATAGTTGGTCTAAGTCTGGTGAAGAAAATACAGTTGCTCGTTTTATCTGTGAATAAATACCATCCACATTTTGTTTAATCCAATCACAAACTGCGTTGTTTTCAGTTACAATTACAATTCACATTTGGTATTTGACACTTTCATCCAAAGCAACGTGCATATGAGATTTTTATACACAAAGCTCTGGCTCTGGCCTAAATGACACAAGGCAGTGTGACGATGGAACGTGCAGAATGCGTTAAGTTCATAAATGAAAGAAGAAAGCATAGAGGCAGGACCCTGCGGATGGAATGGAGTTTGGTAGCTCGTTCGACCACAGAGGAACAAGCTTGTCTTGTTCTAGACGGGGGTATACGTGGCTTTTGAAATGTCCTGTTTTTCAAATCATTAACAGTATTAGGACAACCCTGAGGCATTATGTGTTTGAACTCCAGTCCCCGCTGACACGGTGTACCTGAGGTGGTCTGAGTGCATATGGCTGATGTAGATGAAATCCGCTCCACATAGTCGGTCCAGGGAATCTGCTGGAGGCTCATGGAGGAGCCACCAGCCTCTGGCAAAGGCAGGACCCTTCAGCCACGGGTCTGTCATGAACCGCCACTGCCCGAGCTGCAGCTCCATGCAGGCATGGGTGAGGTATGTCACCTGAGAAGCAAGAGTTACAGGGTATCACCTGGCTGACAGCCACCTGACAGGGCTATTGTTTTTTATATGATCTACAGGTGTGGGAGAGATGATTCGCGTGAGAAGGAGGAGCTGCTGTCCAGACACAGGAACAGTTAGATGAAAAGATCCATGTTTCAAATGATAATAAAGGTGAACTTCACCTGTAATCCAGCATTACAACAGAGCCTTGGTGCTTAGACAGGCAAATATTGTTAAACACTCGTGGTTAATAGTATATGAATTGTGTGTATGATCTGTGTTTTTGATTGACTGATTGATTCATTCATATTTTTTTTTTTAATTTTTTGGGACTATCAGGTCTGACAGCTTCTGTAGGTGAGGTGAATGTCGACATGAATTGCACCACTCCCTGTGCATTAGCTATATCAACTGGCAATAGAAAGTTACAAAATGGATATTTATTTTCACGAACATATTATTATGACTGCTTTAAACCTTACAAAAGTAATTTTCTGTAATCAATAATATAATAACAATCATATAACAATAACAATAATGAACATCTGCATATTGCACATTTATGTAATCATTTACTGTGTTCACCTCAGTAGCACTGACTAACCATGGTCTTTTGAAACCTTTTTAAATCCAATTACATGAATTAAAAAACGCTTCTGTAGTTTTTATTAGACTGATAAAAGTCTATATAATGATGCCAAACACTGCTGGTAGCCTGGCAGAAGGATGCATGAATGCTGCATCAAGGCGATTCCCTTCAGATTAAACAGACTGTTTGAATGTCAGTTCGGTTTCTCACCTTCACCTCCCCTTCCTGCAGCTCCAGACGATCTTGAGGGTCAACCAGCCAGGGGTCTGGGGGGCTCAACTCCACCAGCTGAAGACCCCCCCCATCCAGCATCTCAACCTCTGCATGTGTGAACACAACATACATGAGCAGGTGGCTTTACAGATACACTCAGTGGTCACTTTATTGGGTGCACAATCTAATCCAACCAAATACAACTGTTGTGCCATAAAGTTTCCTTTTCTGCTGCCTGTAATGCTCAGGTTTTCTTGTTGTCACAGTAACAGAGGTGTTCATTCACTTCTATGTTTGGCATTGAGCTCATAGTTAGTGCTGCTGTTGGACTGGACTGCATTTTATTGAGAGCTGTTTCCACTATTATGTCCCCCCCATGTACATAAATAGGGGAGGACAAAAAATTAGAAACACCTCTCAATATAATAGTCCTGTACAAGACCTCTGCAAACTACAACCGCAATAATAAACACAGAATTAAATTTTCCACAATGTCAATAAAAACTAAACATTATAAACTTAGGTAGAATTTATGGCAGAGCTGTTGCACTGAACTGCATTGTGTTTTTTTTTTTGTTTTGTTTTGTTTTTGTTTTTTTTTGTTTTTTTTTTTTGTATTTTGTGCTTTTTACACATTAAATACATCAACTTTCTTGGCATAGCACATAATCACAGACATTGTGAGATGGTAAGTCAAAAACTGTTATTTGACAGTCCCTGTCAAATAAACTAACAGAGTTTTTTTTTTTTTTTAATATTTTTATTTATGCATTATTATTATTATTATTATTGTTGTTATTTGTGGGGGTACAGAGAGACAGGAAAGACAGGACAGAGAGAGAAGGGATGACATGCAGCCAAGAGTTAGGGCCATATTTGAACCCAGGCCACTGCGCCTTAGCCTTAGTATTAGCTTTGGTTAGAAGAGACATGATAGCTTTATTCATCTCCAAGGGGAAACTCATTTGCCTGCATATGTATTTGCATACAGATAAGAAAATAATAGACAATGTATTCACTGTGCACAACCCTGTAAAAGGCCATATGAGACGAGATTAACAGCTGAAAGTCTCTTCGGATCGAGACCACATCTACAAGTGTCCATAAAAAATCTGAGCGCTGCTGCAACAAAAGACCTTCTGAGTCTGAGTTAAAAACCCCAGGCACTGGACGGCCGTCAAAATATCGTTTTTACTTAGGCCCTTATTCTCTTTTCCACAGTGACCTCAGTCTGGGGTAAGGCCAATCACTGAGCCAGCCTATCATCTTATTGATCCTGATTTTATCATCCACAGTGATGCTGCTGTGGTGCAGTGATACTGGTATCACTGCATCTTGAAGGGTATTTGTAAAACTGGACTAGATTAGATTGCTTTATTAATCCCACAAGGGAAAAGGCCTTTGCCACCAAATCAGTGCATGCAGATAAAACAATAACAACAACAACAACAATAATACATTCAGAGCACAGCACAGAAGAAGACATGAATTAAGATTGCCTGATTAAAAAAAAAAAAAAAAACAAACAAAACATGAAGAAGCTTCTTGCTATTATCAAGGGATTTATGCTTCCTCAAGAAGAAAAGCCTTGGCTGAGACTTCTTAAAAGAAGGTCAGTGTTCTTTTAGATATTGGTAAGACTGAATAATTTTTGTTTCCGTCTTCCTTCTGAAATCAATATTTCACTCTCGTCTTCCCAACATTCAGTTTTTAAAAATTTGCATCACACCAGCTGACAAATGATTCAACCTCTCTTTTGTAGGCCAGGTCATCGCTTAGGATAAGCAAATCATCTAAGGCAGTGTCAGGGTACATGCTCTACACAGCGAGCCGCTTGGGAGCATTTTCAGTAATGTACCACTGTTTTTTTCAGCCAAATACCCCCTGACCAGTGCAGAAACTGGTTGAAATAAATTTATATAAAGGAGTCCAACATGGCTGCACCAGTGTCTGAAACCACAACCTGATACTGAGGATGTGGTCGGCTCGCCGGCTCTGTCTTTCCTTCTTTTTCTCTTCTTTCTCCTTGTTTTCTGCTGTATCGCTGCTACGTTTCAACCACTAATCTATTCTCTGGATTTCTGTCTGGCCTCCCAGTCGTGTTGAACAACGACCACAGCAGCAGATTTAAACCACAAACACACACATTTGACACCTTCACGAAACCCAGAGGGAAAACTGAACATAAAAAGTGCTTTATCAAACTTACAAGTACACTTTTATTGAACTTGTTATAGCATAGGCTAATTATTTAGGATTTATGCATGACTGATATTTTTTAAATTAACATTTAAAAAAAAACTCACATACCCCCTGCAGTACTCCAACGTACCCCGAGGGGTACACACACCCCCATTTGAGAACCACTGCTCTGACCAACATGAATGTTTGCACAAAATTTGGTAATGCAACAAAACCTTTCTGAGCGATTAGTGTGCAATATCAACAATGTAGTCTACTGGTGATGCTAGAGGAACGGTCACAGGACAGCTTTCCTCTGTTAGGTCATTTGAATGTTGTTAACAGATTTAATGGTGATCCACCAGACAGATTTTGAAATCGGTTAAATATGGGTCTTCCCTGAAAGAGAGTAATAGAAAGTACCAAACATGCTGCAGGAGGTGTTTGTGGCATTTAAATGGGCAAGTTTTGCTTTTTGAGGTCAAAAAGTTGGCTGTCATGACTTCAGGAGTTTGGGGAAAATGCCGAGATCAAACTATGACTCGCTGACGGTCCTAGAGCAGGGCTTCTCAAAGTCTGGCCCTCGGTCTGCATCGCCTCGCCTCATCGATACAAAACATTATGAGGTAAAAAGGCTATCTATTTTGTCTGTTGTTGCTGCCAAGTCCACACATGAAAGTTACACTGGAGAGTTTGTTTTGGGAGCGGTGCAAAGCTTTCAGTGATGTACCGAGTGGAGCTTTTGTCAACTTGTGTGACGTTATTTATCACTTAAATAACAGTAACCAGTGACCTAATGGGTACAGGGAGAGACTAAATTGACTTGCTGTGCCTGCATACCCACCCTACTCTGCCTCTGATTGGCCAGTAATCATTGCCTTCATTGTTATGTTAGTTAAGGTTAGGAATTTGGTTTGAATGGGTAGTACATGGAGCTTGGAGCACCCAGATTCAGGCAGATTAGGGATGCTGAACACACCAGTCTTACTCCCATGTTGCTATGACGTTCCATTCCACATATATGAAAAGTTGACACTGGCTGTCATCAAAGGTGGAGTTCAACGACAAGCCGCCGTCTGTCTGCTGGACCAGGGAACCAGTCTAGCTGGAGGTGTGGGCATGTTTTTTTTGTTATCCAGAAAGTAAAATCCACAAAGCAATTTGAAAACGATGCTACTTTCTTGATTTACTGCTTTGTTCTTACCGCTGGTCCCTCTGTTCATTTTCTCTCTCTCCCTCTCTCTCTCTCCCTCACTCTCTCTCTCTCTCTCTCTCTCTCTCTTTACCCTGTCTAAAGCCAGAGCTGCCCTGACTGTGGTTTTCCAGAACCTTGGCGACGGCAGAGCAACTAGACTGCAACCGAAATGGTCACATAGCAAGCTTAATAACAAAGCCTGCAATAAAACTTATATATACACTCAGTGGCTGCTTTATTAGGTCCACCTGCACCATCTAATCCAAACCAATCCAACTGTTCTGCTATAAAGTTTCCTTTCCTGCTGCCTATAATGTTCAGGTTTTCTTGTTGTCACAGTAATAGAGGTGTTCATTCACTTCTATGTTTGGCATTGAGCTCATAGTTAGTGCTGCTGCTGGACTGGACTGCATTTTATTGACAACCATTTCCACTATTCTGTCCCCCTCATTGTTTATAAATAGGAGAGGACAAAAAATTAGAAACACCTCTCAATCTAATGTAGTCCTGTACAAGCCCTCTGCAAAATACAACCTTAGTAATAAACATAGAATTAAACGTACACATTCTCCACAATGTCAACACAAACTGAACATTATAAACTTTGTTAAAAGGTAGAATTTATGGCAGAGCTGTTGCATTACACTGTACAGGTGCAGCTGATAAAGTGGACACTGACTGTACGATATGTATAGCACTAAAATCTTGATAAATTCAGTAATTAGAAAAAAAAAAAAGGCGATTATGTGGCATACCACTCTGCTGAGCCAGCCTAAATCAGCCCAACAGCCCTGCCCTGTCCCAGAGCTTTAGTGAGCATGGGGGCATGGATGTAATGGTTGAATTTTCACATTCTTTAGAGGTTAAACTGCTTGCTTTGAATGTGCTGTCTTCCCTGAGACAGAGCAGGAAATAGACACTGGCATCTGGATAGGACAGAGACAACGTGCCGAGCTGACATTTGACTGCACTACCTGTTTATTGAGCTTGACACTTAACTCGGTTTGCCACAAAGAGCAGCGCACTTACCCAGGTCATCCTGCATGAAGCTGTCAGGTGGGTTCACGTATTCCATTGTTGACACATTCAGCTTCCAGTTATGTTTTGTACATTTTACAGTCCTGTAAGAACAGAGCAGGCAATCACTATCATTTACTGCCATCTGCAATATCTTGGAGAAACAATTTACTTGTTAGTTTTGTTTTGTTTTTTTTTTTCACACCAGTGCTTACCTGCCGTCCAAGTCCTCGATATCTTTGATGAACAGCCCTCCTTGGTGTTTGCACTGGTTCTTGCAAGCTCTGAAGGTGTCCTCGCTCTTGTATATGATGTAACATTTTCCGTCGTCTGGGTTTTTCTTGAAATTGATTCCCTCTTTGAGTGAGCTCACCGCCTCAGCATCCAGCGACATCAAGATCTTCACTCCCTGAGAGGCCATTTCACCTGCATAAAAGATGAATGAAAAATTGATTTAGTCCATACTCCGAAAAACTAGACTTGAGGCACAAAAAGCATCCGGTCAAACAAGACTTCTGGATTAATGCAGCCCATACTTTAAAAGGAAAAAGTGAATGCTGTTCTTTTATGAGACAGAATAAGTTGTCCATCTTCTTTGCCTCTTCTGAAGCAATATTTTAGCAATATTATAATGTGCACAGTCAGCCTTTTTATATTTTCCATATACAACACTAAAAACTGAAGAACATCACATCCCTCAACTCTTTCTCCAAAGCTGTGAGACAGGAAATCTACAGTCATATTGAATGTATGATATAGTGTCTGTGTTAATTGGCTGTTAAGGTGTTTTACGGTGTGTGTTATCAGCCCAGAGTCACATCATAATATGTAACAGTTACCTTGTTCCACTAGAGGGAACCTTTAAAGGACCTCTTGCCTCGCCTTGAAATGAAAAGTTGCATTTCCTCTGCGCTTATTCCGCTTTAAAATGTGCTTTTATGTGCGAACGGCTGCTTGTTGCCGGCTAATTCTTGCATAGTTTTACAATGTAAAACTATGTGCTTTTATATGTTTTCTTTAATGCTTATTATTATTATTATTATTATTATTATTATTATTATCATTATCATTATTGTTAATTATTACTGTTGTTATTATTATCATTATTAATATTACCCATATTATTATTACACTATTATTCTTAAACCATCAACTGCCACGGAGCGCTCATACATTTACACGACGGACCCAAGTGCTTGTTTCTTCTTAAATAAATAAATAAATAAATAAATAAATAAATAAATAAATAAATCTATTTCTACACTGAATGAAACCTCTTTCACATGCGCAGAATAAAACAATTATTTCTTCAATGTTTTGTCCATTACTGCACTTCGTCTGTACTTTGTGGGAATAAATCATATTACGCATGCACCCACCCCTTCTTGCACGCTCTGGACACAGAGAAATTAAATTCTCTAAAAGGAAAGCACATTGCGCTCATTTTGCATACAAATACAGACAGCCTGTTGTCTTGATTTATATCCTCAGACATGTAGCCTAATGTGTGCCTGCACCTTACAGGGTTTAAGGCATCAGCCAAATCGAAGTCTAATCAAAGCCACACATGATGCCCGCCTTTTATAGGTTTTAGTTTTAGTTTTAGTTTTTTTTGTTTTTTGTTTTTTTGTTTTTTTGTTTTTATTTTTTTTTCAACCTGTGTTCATTCATGTGAGCACTTTAATTCTTTATGTGGTAGGAAGTCTGTAACTCAAGAGTCTGGTCAACAAGATCAGATATAGGAAAATAACCGAATACAGTTACAGAACCACCGGAGACGAAAGGCACAAGGATTTAAACCTCCTGTTCTGGTCCTTTTGGGTTATATATTGTACATGTAGTGACCTAATATAGAGTAAAATTACAGTGAAATTATAGTATTTCTATCACTATGAAGCGTCGATAAAATATTCTTTTAACTTGCATGTGCTCTTGTAGGAATATTTCTTAGGTAATCATCACTGTAGTTAGTGTCTTTTTCAGTAGGGAAGCACTGTGCATTTTTCTATCAACAGGTTAGAGACTTTCAAATTAATCATTAATTATCAGAGCCACACTTACCTTCAATTTTTTTTTTCTTAAATCCAAATAGAAATTAGAAAGAGTTCTTGTTCATGTGGAGGCCAAGGGCAATTTGACATTGAAGACTACATCCAATGCAGAGCACTATGGGCTGGATCTGTGGGCTCTGAGAGGAGATGCGCCGCTGTTGCTTGCACCAACTCATGCGCGTCACGTTGTCCGTGTCCTGCACGTGACCGCACCACCCTGATCGGATTGCGCTAAACCTGTCGCGCGCGCTCCTCCAGACGAAGGGGTGGTGTTGACGTTTGAAACCCTCAGCCTTGCCCTCCTCAGCCTCATCTTCCTCAGCCGGATCCTGCTGAGCAGCGGTCTGCACC
The DNA here is from genome assembly GCF_902150065.1 of Myripristis murdjan. Lineage (NCBI taxonomy): Eukaryota > Metazoa > Chordata > Actinopteri > Holocentriformes > Holocentridae > Myripristis > Myripristis murdjan. The sequence continues at coordinate 21,382,677 of NC_044002.1, read as the reverse complement.
GCTGCAGCTGCATGACAGCATGCACATGACCGCGCGCTCCCGCAGCGGTGGCACCGGTACCGAAGGAGGGCGCGCGCCTCGCCTCCAGCTCCTGACATGGGCGAGGCTTGTCCGGTACAGTTTCAGCTGACTCACTGATGCTGCCGGTGCCAACTTGTGCTTCAGCCTGTAACTCAATTAAGAGCCTCTGCATTACAGTCAGACGTTTTAGAAATAAATAACAGACCAAACGGTGAGGTAAAGTAGAGAGAGAGTTTATCCCATGGGGGCTAATCAGTGTTAATCAATCAATCGACCAATCAATCAATCAACCAGTATTCAATTTGAATTGGCTTAAAAAAAAAAAAAAAAAAAAAAAAAAAAAGGCTGACTTCCCTAATTGGGAGTCGCTTTTTTCCGCCAGATTAAACGCCTGGACGGGTAAAGCTACACCTTTTGACCAATAAACGCCGGTCCCTGTTACACATCACACACCACTGTCATGGTGCATCAGGCTAGAGAGCTCCCTGCCTTTATGAGCACAGATGAGGGCAGTCAGGGCGTCTTTGCTTGAGGCCTGGCAGCTGCAGGGAGGAGTACTTTGTTTGTTTGTACAGGTAAAAGAGATTTGGAAAGCGGTGGCATGGTTTCAGTGGGTGTCTTGATCCATAAAATTTAACTAGTGGTCTTGTATGTAGAGCTCAAGTTGATCCTGATGGGTGCTTTCTGTGTAGCCCCATGTTGAAGAGCTAGGCTGCAGATGATAAATCTTTGTTTCAATGGATTATATTGTGTTAGTGATGTTTACTCTGATGCCATTAGGAAACCACACAGCCTGCCCTTTCCCTTTCCCCTGCATGAGTTACAGTGTAGCCAATCATCTTTATTGGTGCCACACCCCGCAGATGAGCGAGGTAAGGCTATCTGGTGAAGCTGGAGGGTTATTCCCTCTGAGGTATCTTTGCCAGTTCATTGATATAATTTTGTCATTTTCCTCTTCCAGATTTAATGCCAAACTGCTGCTTTGCCTGACTTGAGTTTCCCTTTTGGCGACTGGCTCCTGTGTTGAAGCGTTTTGTTTTTTGTTGGTGAAACCTTGATTGTGTACAAGTTGACCTCTATTTTCTACGATGGTCATGAAGTCGGACTTTGATATTTGCTCACAATTGGAATGTCCTTTTTAATCCTGTTGTAAACCTGAACCAACTGATTTCTTCTAGTTTATGGTTTAACTCTGCTTGGCACACCCCTCCCCTTGCATGCAGTGTGAAAGGCCTGAAGGGTGGCGGTCACTTTAATTTTGTAGATTTGCCTTTCACTCAGTGCAGTGCAGGTTGCAGTGTAGTTGTTGTTATAGAGTCCACAGCCCTAACACCCTGCATTTTTTCTTTTCTAGCCAGTAGCGCATATTTTAATGTGTATGCTCTGCTTATTAAAGTCAGCTGGCATTTTAGCTGTTCTTAGTTTTTGTAAAATCAAGATTCTTGACTCATGGTTGACCCTGTTTGCTTCCACAGGTCCATCCTCAGCTCAATGTGTATTTTTATAATACATTTTTAATTGTGAACTGAATGCATTTTGAACCTTGAATTTGCTTGTGTCTACACTGAGGCAGTTGAGGCGTGTTGCAGCCGTTGGGCTGGTGTGATGTGCACGGATAGATAATCTAATATAGATAGTCTAATTCCACTATTTAAAACAAACACAATACAGCATTTTCATTAGTTCATCAGCTCAGTGTTTGTATGGCTCTCACACAGTGGATGTGTTTGTAAAACTGCACTCTTCATCTCCCAGTTCAAAATATGAACACTCACAGCTCAGTCAGCCCTGGAGGTCCAACACCACTGGTAGGAGCTCTGTATAGTGTATCATACAATGAACAGTTTGTTTTTTTTATGGTTTGTTGTTGCACTTTATTGAATAAACTGTTGCACTTGTTATTTGCAAGGTTTAGTTGAGAAAAATAGCCACAAGAATCTGTTAATTTCAATGTCAAGAGGAACCTTTACAAAAACCAGATGTCCATAGTTATACTTTAAATCCAATTTAGTAATATTTATTGCAGAAATAAGCAGGGCATAGCAGCACAACTAAATCCAAAAGTCAATCAAACTTGAGAAAATCCCAAATAATCAATAAAATGGTGATTAAAATAATTAAGTGGTTCATTTGAGGAAGGGAGAGAGGCAATGCTCTGGTCTTTTTCTGCCAGGGTCTGAAGTTGTGTAAAAACTCATAAATTAGTACAAAGTCCCCAAGTCCATGCAGTGTCTCAGTCCCACCCAGGCAGCACAAACAAGAGAGAAATCCAAAGTTCAATTTGATCCTCAGCTGGTTGGAAGAAGTGGTTATTCCTTTGTACTCCAATGAAGATTCTTTGTAAATCCCTCTGAAGGTAAGGTGGTTCACAACTCCTTCTCCAAAGGTCTGACGGCGAGGAAAGAACCCCGATGGCTCTAAAACATGTCTTTTTATACCCTTTCTTTTTCCCACACACCACCTGCTACACACAAACCTCTAACCCTGAGCACACACACCTTCTCAGACTGTGGCTGGGTGTGGCCGAGTGGCTGTTAGGGTTCACGTCCCGTTTTTGACCTCTCACTGGACAGTAAAACACAAGCTGCTCTCAACCTGCTTCAGCCATTATCACATCTGATCATTACATTTTGGTTACACTTACAGACTACATTCATCCTTATTTCTAATTACTATTACCTAAACCATATCGATAATTGTTCATTAATCATGAGTAATCATTATACATTGTCTTAAATCAACATTTCTACATTACATAGCATGGCAGCAATCATTATAACTGGTAATAATACCAACAATTAATATCTCAGACTTACCTTATACCTCACCAACACCTCTTGATGGAAAATTGTTTAATCTCCCAGTGTTACCATGACTATGCTGTTTTGGGCGTAGGGATATCTCACTCCTTTTTCACAATACACACATATACATATACATATATTTGTATATAGTGTGTGTGTGTTATATCCTGCCAAGCATCCAAATACAGCGCCATTAACCTCATAAAATAAACACACAATGAGTGTCCAGTTGTCTCTTTCATCCAACCACAGGGAAGGAACTCAAAGCGTTCTTTCCTTGACAAAAGCGCCGAAACTATTAAGTTGATTAATTATCAGATAATTTATGGACTTTAATTTTGATGATCAAACTAATCAGTCATTTATCATGTAAAAACACTCCCAAATGTTTAGCAATCCCAGCTTCACTGAGCTCACTAACATGTTAACACTGTCTTACTTTTCTCTGTTCCTGTGATTATAAAATGAACTCTAAACTAAGGACTACATATTTGTCCTGGCATGAGATGTTTTATACTACACCCCTCATAATGTACAGGCTTTTCTAAAACATTTTATTGATTTATGCCACTATAAAATGACTACCCATTATTAAAAAAAAACTATCTATATATGTGCCTCTTCCATTAAAATATATAAATTTTATGTTACAATATAACAATATAAGCAGTCTCGTTATAACAGTGAAGATTTCATGTTATAGCAATAAGTTATCAAGATAAAACATGAAACATCTCACATTATAGCAAGATGTTGAGGTCATGTTCAAGCTTCTTTAAAGTTCAGAATCACAGTTTACAGTCTCAAAGGGCAACAAGCCCGACAAACTCCCCCAGAAAACCCAACTGGGAAAAATGGAGGAAATGTTGAGACAGACCACAGAGAGAGGAGGCAGACAGAAGTGCAACAGGCATCAACCTGCTGAGCAAATGACAAACAATACAGTCACATTACAAATAGTCCAGCGGCTATGTGCAATATTTTGATGGAATCGTGCACTTTACAATACAAGCATGAAATTTGGCACACTGTTAGAGCATGCCCTAAGGATCATTTTTGGCTATAGGGCCATCGCAGATTTGTCCCGTGGTAACCGTGGCAACCCTTTTTCAAAATGGCTGCCACCTGCTGTGATTTTACCTGTAACTCAGGTTCTAGAGCACCTAGGATCTTGACATTCCATAGCACTTGATCCCAGTCACCCACTTAATTCATATTTCACACTCCTTCGATCTGGCCAACGATACAGATCATTGGCCTTGAAGAAAATAAAATTCAACAAAAGTTTTATCCCATATGCCATAACTGAACTGATCAAGAAAATGAAAAGACTGTAACTGTGGTGAAATGTATATATATGGTGGCAGGTAGGCATTTATGGTATTGGTTGGTGCTCCCTTTGTAATATTGCTTGTGTAATCCTTGTGGCTGTACAGAAGTGAAAACAATTATCCTGAAAAAGGACAATAAAATCTATCTATCTATCTAATCCTACATTTTCAAGGATGAGTGTAATGAAGGCCCTCTTCATTACTTAGTTTGTCTATTCTATAGTACATTTTCTGGATTGGTAGATGAAATACGACACAAACACCAAGCATTGAATTATTTTATTGAATTTCTGTTTGTTGTGGTGTAGATTTTTGGTCATTGATTGAAGGCCAACCTGTAAAACAAAAACATGCATTTAGTGTGGAGTAATGCCATGTGCTCTTTGTGTGTGTGTGTGATTGTTTCATTGTGCATTCACGTACCTTTGTTCTCCTCTGCAGGGTGTTCAGGCCAAAAGAGTCCCCAAGGTCTGAGCACCAGTTTAAAGGTTCCAGGAGAGACCACACCATGATTAGTGTAGGGGTGTATGGAGTTTTGATTAATTCTTTACTTTTGGAGTTGATCTAGTGTAAGGTGTAGCACAGCACAGATCATTTAGATTAATTGATTTTGTTGATGTAGCTGTATTTTAATGTGTCAGTTGTTTGTTTGTATATATTGAAATGTTGGGTGAGGGTGAGATCTCCCTGTGCTGTGGTCAGGGCTCAGCTCATTGTCAGTGGCAGGGTATATAAGGCTGCCTGTTTCAATCAAACACTGTTGCTGCCAGGACCACATGCTGCCCGTGGTCCACAGTTCTGTGGGAGAATGTCTTCCTTTTCTTATTTTGTGTCTTTTTTTTGGGTGAAATAAACACCTGGTTGGTCTGCACCTGACCTCTGTCTCAAGCCTCATGTGTCCATTGTCCAACCGCTACACGGCCATCCTAACAATGAGGAATACAGTGGTACTATTAACAACATGCTAGCAACTACCTAACTACATATTTCCGGCATTCAGTTAATTAAATAATAGTAAAAACCATCAAAATATGTATTTTGGTAGAGTATACTGTACATGTTTTCTAAGATGTTGACAGATATGCCATGAAATGCATGTGTGTTATGGCAATGGCCAAAGTAGAGCTATACAGCAGTACAGAGACAGGATACCATTTAACCTAAAGGCATTTTTAATAAAGCCAAAAAGGAAAGAAAGTGTGACAACACAAAGTTACGTGTTGTCACACTTTCTTTCCTCTTTCAACTGTGCATATAGAGAGGTTGTCATACCCTTCCTTCACAGCATCTTCCAGGTGTAGTATGATGTGTGTATCAGCCTCCACATGTGTGCATGGTGCAAGACCTGATGTACACTATATTACCAAAAGTATTCGCTCACCTGCCTTTACTCATACTATGAACTGAAGTGCCATCCCATTCCTAACCCATAGAGTTCAATATGATGTCGGTCCACCTTTTGCAGCTATTACAGCTTCAACTCTTCTGGGAAGACTGTCCACAAGGTTGAGGAGAGTGTTTATAGGAATTTTTGACCATTCTTCCAAAAGCGCATTGGTGAGGTCACACACTGATGTTGGTCGAGAAGGCCTGGCTCTCAGTCTCCGCTCTAATTCATCCCAAAGGTGTTCTATCGGGTTCAGGTCAGGACTCTGTGCAGGCCAGTCAAGTTCATCCACACCTGACTCTGTCATCCATGTCTTTATGGACCTTGCTTTGTGCACTGGTGCACAGTCATGTTGGAAGAGGAAGGGGCCCGCTCCAAACTGTTCCCACAAGGTTGGGAGCATGGAATTGTCCAAAATGTTTTGGTATCCTGAAGCATTCAAAGTTCCTTTCACTGGAACTAAGGGGCCAAGCCCAGCTCCTGAAAAACAACCCCACACCATAATTCCTCCTCCACCAAATTTCACAGTCGGCACAATGCAGTCTGAAATGTACTCGTTCTCCTTGCAACCTCCAAACCCAGACTCGTCCATCAGATTGCCAGATGGAAAAGCGTGATTCATCACTCCAGAGAACGCGTCTCCACTGCTCTAGAGGCCAGTGGCGGCGTGCTTTACACCATTGCATCCGACGCTTTGCATTGCACTTGGTGATGTGTGGCTTGGCTGCAGCTGCTCGGCCATGGAAACCCATTCCATGAAGCTCTCTGCGTACTGTACTTGGGCTAATCTGAAGGTCACATGAAGTTTGTAGCTCTGTAGCAATTGACTGTGCAGAAAGTCGGCGACCTCTTTGCACTATGCGCTTCAGCATCCGCTGACCCCTCTCCGTCACTTTACGTGGCCTACCACTTCGTGGCTGAGTTGCTGTTGTTCCCAAACGCTTCCATTTTGTTATAATAGAGCTGACAGTTGACTGTGGAATATTTAGGAGCGAGGAAATTTCACGACTGGATTTGTTGCACAGGTGGCATCCTATGACAGTTCCACGCTGGAATTCACTGAGCTCCTGAGAGCGGCCCATTCTTTCACAAATGTCTTGTTTCACAGTCTGCATGCCTGAGTGCTTGATTTTATACCCCTGTGGCCAGGCCAAGTGATTAGGACACCTGATTCTGATCATTTGAATGGGTGAGCGAATACTTTTGGTAATATAGTGTATCTCGGGCCTGAGTACAGATGACTTCAGCATGATGAGTGCTGATTGCCTGTTTCTCAGTGGCAAGGGATGTAGCACAAGTTGCCAGGAAGGAGAGCAGCTCAGCTTTGTTCTCATAAATACGTAGACACTCCAGCCAGTTTCCAGGAATGGCACTGCATGGCTCAACACATCGACAAATTCCCTTTCCTCTCTTGCTGCGTGTTTCAGCCTTCAGCCTTTCAGGGAGATATTCATACCACACAATATTGACTCTGCAGACATGCCCCAGCAGAGACTGGATGTATGGTAGGAACACTTGCTGTGCATAATCTGAAAATGTCTTTACAGCACCAGGCCGCAGCATGTTCATGATAGCAGCCCCATCAGGAATGATGACCTGGACAGTGGGAATGGATGCATTTTCATGTGAAGGAACCAGGTCCATCAAACAGCCCACCAAGTCCGACTTGGTACCAGTTCTCAGCTTGCCCATTTGTGACAGTGCTGGTGGACATGCCCATAGACGTCGGAGCTAGGGGTGCGGGGGAGTACGGCTGCACCCCCTCCAATCCGCTCCCTATCCCCTTCTCCCCCCCGCTCCCCATCAGCATAGGCACGGGCTAGCTGGCAGATTGTGTCATTTGCTTTCTTTCGGTCCGCGAGACATTCCAGACCGCGCACGCAACAGTAATTCTTCAGGGATGATGCTTTCTTGTTGAGACTTGGATTTTTCTTGGACTGGAGGCCAGCCAATTAGAGGGAGGTGTTTTTCTCTTGATGGGAAATTTTGTGGGTTATTGTCTGCTTAACTAGAAACGCTGAAGGCTGAAACATGCAGCAAGATTGATCTGATTCTGTCAGGTGGATGGGAAGTTCACTGGACCGCACTACCAGAAGCAAGCCTGGCATGTCACGACCTCCTCCGCTGTGGTTGCAAAAAGGGGTGTTGTGGAAGATGCAAATGTGCCGAGGCAGCACTTCAGTGCACTGCACTTTGCTGGTGGACTGTGTCATCATATGCAACTTTGTGTTGTCACACTTTCTTTCCTCTTTGGCTTTATTAAAAGTCCCTTAGGTTAAATGGTGTCCTGTCTCTGTACTGCTGTATAGCTCCACTTTGGCCATTGCCATAACACACATGCATTTCATGGCATATATGTCAACATCTAAGAAAACATGTACAGTATTATACTCTACCAAAATACATATTTTGATGGTTTTTACTATTATTAAATTAACTGAATGCCGGAAATATGTAGTTAGGTAGTTGCTAGCATGTTGTAAATTAAAGTACCACTGCATTCCTCATCCTTGAAAATGTAGGATTAGCCACCAGGATCAAGATCCTAGGTGGTCTAGAACCTGAGTTACAGGTAAAATCACAGCAGGTGGCAGCCATTTTGAAAAATGGTTGCCACGGTTACCACGGGACAAATCTGCGATGGCCCTATAGCCAAAAATGATCCTTAGGGCATGCTCTAACAGTGTGCCAAATTTCATGCTTGTATCCTAAAGTGCACGATTTTTCGCATAGCCGCCGGACTAAAAAGAAAACACACCAGCAGACAGTATGACAGTGACGATGGCAGCGTGGTAAATCAGGGGTCACCAATCATGTGCCATGGAGGGCCGAGAGGCTGCAGGTTTTCATTCCAACCAAGCCCTCCACCAGGTGACTTCACTGATCACCTCACCTTGTATCAGAAAGGAGGAGCTAATCAGTGAAATCACCTGGTGGAGCTCTTGGTTGGAATGAAAACCTGCAGCCTCTCGGCCCTCCATGGCACATGATTGGTGACCCCTGATTTACAGACTGAAAATTATGACAATGTGTTTTCACAGAAGGCCTATAACTCAAAATAGTTATGATAATGACATCAGCAGGACTGTGGTGAAGTCCAGCCTTATCTCCCAGCAACAGCTGTTCTCCGCCTGTGCAGCTCTCCCTCCCTCCCTATCTCTCTCTCTCTCTCTCTCTCTCTCTCTCCCTCTCTCTCTCTCTCTCTCTCTCTCTCTCTCTCTCTCTCTCTCTCTCTCTCTCAGATAAATTCAATTAAATTCAACTCTGCTTTACTGGCATGTGCAAATATGACATGTTATTGCCAAAGGATTTTCCACAAACAATTCACACAATTAAAATACATATTTTACATATAGGCCTACTTTTTTTTTTTTTGCATATATTACACATATTTATCACCCCCTTAATTTCTTGTGAATTTTTTCTATGCAGAAAAAAAAATGGCATTAATGTCATTAATTAATGTCATTAATTAACTGTATTATAACTCTTTGACTTTGTCCAAGGTCGCCCTGAGCTCACGGCTGTTTAAAACAGCCTTCATTATGACTTGGAAAATTGACCGGGCGTGTTGTGTTGATTGTAGGATCCCGCTGAAAGTGTGAATTCGAGTTTTTTTTCTGAGCAATCTGTTGGGGTGACCTCGTTTATGCTGAGCCCTGTGCAGCTGTTTCTTGGACTGATATGGGTGTGTCTCGCAAGATTGCAGCTTATCATGAAACTGTTCTCATAAAAGAGGAGAGACGCGTCCGATGTTGCTGTCAAGCCACGATTAGGGTGGCTCTTGATGTTCCTGCCAGTCTCTCGTTCGATGTGGTGTTTCTCAGTTAATGTTGAAACCCAGACTGATGTCACGCCTGATGCCTGCTGTTTTTTTGAAGACACTGCAAAACACAAAAACCCCTCATATGTCCTTAAAATTTTGCCTTAAAATGCACCACATAACTTCTTAACTGTAAGCTGGAATCCCCTCATGTAATTCAAGACAAACAACTTTACAAACTTGAGGTATTTCAGGAGTTCCTCGATCAAGGTTTCCCCTGATGTCCCTTCATATAGCGTTTTATAGGGATAATTAAAATGCCATAATAGTGAGCTGAAAATGTTGCTTTCCATTTGATGTGTTGAATCACGTTTTTGTGTTTCTTTTATGTGTTATTTGAGGGGTTATTCAGGAATACAGTGGTAACACTTGATTTGCTGTTTGGCTAATTAAATAAGAGAGCTGTTTAATTGCCTAAGTGGAAAAAATTAGGTGCATTTCATAGCATGCTGTTAGTTCAAAATGTCATCATCCCCGCACAAAACTGCTTCATATTTTCTGGGTCCATTTAAGAATATTTTAAGGAGTTGAGAAGCAGAGGAGGCCAAAAAAGGGCTTATAATCATTTGGATTATCATCTGAGTCTGCTGCTTGTCCTCATGCCACCAAAATAATAAACAAGATATCGACAGATCACCTTTTCTGGTATTGTCATATTGCATCCGCTTTTTGGAGGAAGGTTAAAAAAAAATATTGGTTTACACTTGGAGCTGGACTTTGTTTCTGTAACGCTGCGGGACGTTATGGAAAAGAAGACTTATATCATCACTTTAATGATCTTAATGGGGAAACACACAAAACACAAGCTGTAGTGCAATATCCACAGGCGTTTAACTGTTTTTGTTTCCTGTTGGTACATGTGCATGGTTTTTATTTCCTTTTCTTTTTTTTTTTTTTTTTGTCTTTTGAGTTCCCCTTTTCTCACTGATCTAGTGGATTGCCACATTTCCCCAGAAAACTGAAATGATTGTGGGTTCCACGTACACAAGGCCTGGTCACTGGAGAATTTATCACAATATTTCCTGACTGTTCAGCCATCTGTCTAACTATCTACAAACCCACAAAATGCTTCACAAAAAGGTGCAAGTATTGTACGGAGTAAAACATGAAGACAAAGTACAAATAAGTGTAAAAAGTAAGGCCTGAGAGCAATGACATACGTCCAAAGTAAATAAAAACCCAAATAAAATGGCAATGAATAGGCTCCTTAGTTCCAGTGAATAGAAATCATCTTAATGCTTCAGCTCTCCGAGACATTTTGGACATTTTTCTGCTTCCAGCTTTGTGGGAACAGTTTGGGGAAGGCCCTTTTCTGTCCCTGCATGACTGAGCCCCAGTGCACAGTGCAGCTCCATAAAGGCGTGGCTGGCTGAGTTTGATGTGGAAGAACTTGACCGGCCCGCACAGAATCCTGACCTCAACCCCATCCAACACCTTTGGGATGAACTGGAACGGAGATTGCGAGCCAGGTGCTCTCATCCAACATCAGTGTCTGACCTCACAAATGCTCTTCTGGATGAACGGGCAGAAACTCCCACAGACACACTCCAACATCTGGTAGAAAGCCGTCCCAGAAGAGTGGAAGCTGTTCTAGCTGCAAAGGAGAACCAACTCCATATTAATGCCTCTGGATTTAGAATGGGAGGTCAGAAAAGCTGCTGTAGGTTGCTTGAATTTGGCGATTGCGTAGGGGATCAGGTAATTCACTGTTAAACTTGTCTATGCTAATGCACATATGGTACAGTAACTTGGTGATTCATGGTATGTTTACATGTGCATATATTATTTCTTTGCTTGTTTTTCTGTATGCATCTTTAAAAGTCATTTTTTTCCTTCCATATGGATACTGGTTGTTTTTTTTTTTGTTGTTATTGTTGTTTGTTTGTTTGTTTCAAGATTTAATGCACTTCGCCTTAATGTGAATCACTTATTGTTTACACTTTATTGTAATCCTTTGTTTGACGATTATGCAGAGCCACACTATTGGTTATTGGTCTTTGCCCTTTTGCAGCTAAGTATAAAGCTTTAAACTGTGGAGTGGACTGCCACCTAGAGCTGGTATGTAATTCCAGTTGAATATGTGTTTACCAGACCCTGAAGACTGAGATTTGGTACTCCTTGCTCGCATTATAAATTATACAGCTTCATTCAAAGATGGAGTGTCTTAGTTTTTTTTTTTCCCATGGTTGTCTGCATCACCTATAGATTAATATCAAGCAATACTCCAAGGAGGATTTTGTCTCTAAATGAACTTTTTCCTGCCCCAATAAAGAACACCTGTCATTTGCGCCTCCTCCTCCCTTTGTAATAGTGATGGGTCGTTCGCGAACGAGTTGATTCTTTTGAACGGCTCTTTGAAGTGAACGAATCTTGTTTAGTTTTTATAAAAGTATTGGATAGTGTTACATATCTTTATAATCTCCTCGTTTTCTCATTTAATACACGTTATCGTGAATTTCTAAAGAAAGACTAAAATTTGCACTACATATTAGTCCAGTCATTTTATGAAAAAACCTAGGACAAATTGCAAGAGAAAAAAACTCAACTGATTTTGGATCCTCAGTTTGTCCTAAATGAGGGAAAAAAGTCCCAGGAAATCCCATTGGTGGAAAGTTTTGAAAATCACTTATTTATGACCATATATTACCAAAAAACACTGTTTTTAACACACAGGGGAAAGGGGTTCAAAATTTTACTTTCAGATATCACTATAAAAATTCACAAGTTGATTACACACACAAAGACAAGAAAAAAAGTCAATTACAAGTTATTGGAATTATTATGTTTACACATGCATATCACACATTATCTGATTTGATATGCGCTAATAAGGAATATAAGGAATAAATGCCAGAACAGATATTTAAACAGTGAATTAAAAGGTTATTATATATATAGTAACCTTTTAATTCACTGTTTAAATGTCTCTTCTGAATATCGAATGTTTAGGTCTTAATGGGTTAAAAATAAATAAATATAAAAATGAGCCAGTCTTTTGAACGGCTCTTTGAAAGGAACGGATCCTCAAGATCCGGCTCCCTTCAAAGAGCCATAAATCCCATCTCTACTTTGTAAATTGTAATGAATCAGTGTTTGCTTCCAACAGCAGGGGGCGCCAGCGTGCGTTTTCCGACTTCCATTGCAAGCGAGGCCCGTGGAAGAAGTTATCGCGTTATTTCAGGAAGTGGACCTTACGAACAGCTGTTATGGTTGCTCTCCACAAGCGGGTTGACTTCAATTGAGTCGCAAAACCTCCCCTTGCAGATCGTTGTTTTCGTGATTTTGTTTGTTTGTTTGTTTGTTTGCCGCGGAGGAAGAAGAGGAGCAGGATGGTGCTGTCGACCTCACAGCAGGTCGTCGTGGCTTTCACGGCGGTGCTGTTCACGTTTGTCGTCCTGCCCAGGATGTTCGGCGTCGGCGGGGGGACGAAGGAGCCCCGGGGCTTCGACCCCCGCTTCAACAGGAAGGGTAAAAACCTGCACCACTTACACTTAGCCTACACTAAGCCTACACTTAGCCTACACTCGGCTAACACGGCTGCCAAGCGGACGAGAGGCTCCTTCATGTCTCCCAAATAAACCGCAGTGCCACCGGTGGATTCACCCTCTCATTATCCCTCCCGCACAACATTTAACAAAAATCACATTATGATGCAGAATGTACAAGGGGGCAGAGTAATGTATTGTGTAATTTGATTATATGAAAATGAAGCCTGCTGCTCACTATGGGTCAGTCAGGGTTGCCAGGTCTGTGAGACAAAAGCAGCCAAACAGCAACTCAAAACCCGCCCAACCGGGTATAAAAAGGGCCCAAAAATCAGCCCAATACCAGAACTCAAAATATGCCCATAAAAATCCATATATGTTGCTCTTAAAGTCCAACAGCATTGCTATAATTGCAAAATGCACTAAAATATCTACAAAATAACATCATAAACAGTAAAGGCAATTTCCCGAAACAGTTCTTTCACCTATTTAATTTACAGCAGGGGTGTCAAACTCGTGCCATGGAGGGCCAAGAGGCTGCAGGTTTTCATTCCAACCAAAAACTCCACCAGGTGATTTCACAGTTCACCCTACCTCCAAACAGAGAGGCGGGACTAATCGATGAAATCACCTGGTGGAGTTGTTGGTTGGAATGAAAACCTGCAGCCTCTCGGCCCTCCATGGCACGAGTTTGACACCTGTGATTTACAGTATATCAGAACTTAAAATATAATATGGGATACCTTACTTCAGCTGACAGGCACTGGGCACGAGTGGTGCTGATGATGTGATTGGTCATTGGTTTGACAGGATTTGTGCATAAACATTGGTCATTCAAAATATGAATCTTTATTCATGTCTGCCCAAGCCCAACCCGCGGACAAAATTTGTTACCCGCGGCAACACTTAAAAAGTAGCCCAATTTGGCGGAAAAATCGCAGACTTGGCAACCCTGGGGTCAGTCCACATTCACAAACAAATCCCCACCTGACCCCCACTCAGAATCAGCTGATTTTCCCCCCCACCTCTATAATATCTCGTGCATCTTCAGTGAAGCCATCCAAAGTTGTGCATTCACACCATGAATATTTTCTGAGATACCAGGCTCATCTTCTAACTATGATTCATACATCATGAGCTTCAAAATGTAGAGAAAAATGAGAGCTTTCATCTGCCACAGGTTGTTTTAACCAGACACCTGTCCCACATGGTGATGTGACCCCTCAAAGTTTTTCCAAAATGCTCTTTTTCAAGTTTTCTCTGAATTATCAGTAAACCCATGACACCTCCAGGATGCTGATGCTTGTTTCACTGTGTCACAGACATCAAACTGGTCCAGTTCTGCTGTTGAAACTTTAATTTTTCCCAAGATATTGATGCTCATCGTTGTTACAGACAAAATTGTGTTGGAAAAAATACAGATCTTGGCTTAGGATTGTGGCACCTATTATGGATGATGAACTGACTTGACTGCAGTTTTTAACACAGCTCAAGTGTGTTTTTCAGCCCTGGAAATTTCATGTGGCTGTCTCGATTATGAAAGAGGTTATGAGGCTCAAAAATGCTAGAAAAATCGATTGGAATAAAAGTGCAAAATTTCGACCTACCTGTTTGTACTTTGAGGAACTGCAACTCGGGAAATAGTCGTAGTAGGAGTGTGAGATTTTGCATGGCTTCACTGAATAAGCAAAAGATATTGTAGACTAACAATCAGCTGATTCTGAGGAGGTCAGGTGGGAGGCACCTGTTGAATTTCCATGCAATGACCCAGATATCAAATTGTGAGCTTGAAAGGTTCAGGGTTGAGTGCATTTATGAGATGCTGCATCAAAGCTTGAACAAACCAGCTGGCAAAATCTTTCTATCTATTTTCTATCTTTTTAAATATTTGGGTCCAAAGTGTTATGCAACTGTGAGACCTCAGGCTGCAAATAATTTTCATTGTTTCAATTATTTTCATTGTTGATTAATCCGTATTTTCAGTATTTTTCTTTAATTTATGTGAATCACATGAATGGAGAAATGTAATCAAATTGTAGCATCTTAATGAGCTCAGTGAAGGTGAAAAACTACACTACAAATCGCCAAGCGTTGAACTGAAATAAAGACAGTTTACACTCAAAGTCCTGCTGATGTCAAGAGTCATGTCAGTGTATTGTCATCAGAAATATTCTATTGATCCCTAAGGGAAAATTGGGTACAGTATTGAATAATAGCTGATTTTGTCCTTTTTTAAAAAGAATTTTATAATATGGCCCACAGAGTCTGAGTCGGTTCAGATGGCTGTTACTGGTCTGCACAACAAACTGGCAGGCATACTTCCCAGTGTATTATTTTTATTTATTATTTATTATTTATTTTGTTTGTTTGTTTGTTTGTTTTTGTGGCAGTGGGTCCCGGGCCGGGCGCCGTGCGAGGCCAGCCCGTCGGCATGAGCGGCCCCGCTTCTGCCCAGAGTATGGAGAACATGCAGCAGATGAAGATGATGATGGAGCAAGAGATGAAGAGCGACAAGTACAAATCCAACAGCAACAAGGGCTACGTGTTCACACTGATGCCCCTCTACGCCATCGGAGTGGGTGTGTTCGCAGCCTACAAGTTTATGAAGGTAACTTAAGTTCAAGTTCAGGTTCATTTAGGTTTAACAGAGTGTGCCAATCTGGAAAGCACATCTACAGGTTTTTTACTGGGTAAAGTGTACAAATATACACATAGGAGCAAATACTGGTTAGGGCATATTCTGTGAATTGTGTTTGACATAACAAACTTTAATGACATTTTTTTGGCCACGTCACCAGAGCCTGTGCAAATAGCTTTCAGTAGAGCATGGCACAGCGTAACGGGATAAGTCTGCAAACTGCATCTACCCAATAATTACCCATCAAACAAAGACTAATGGGTCCAAACCTGAACAAACAGAAACAGTGTAATGCAAGAAGTGGTGCAAGTTAAGTGCCAATCCAAATGGCAATAAATAATAAATTCTTAACTTTCTTTTTTTCCTTTACAAACAAGTTAACATTGAGTTGTACTTTTTTTTAAATTCACAGATCAAGTCCGCCGATGACTCCCAGGCTCAGAAGAACAAAGTCGCAAAAGGTGCAAAAAAGTCAGTGGAGGCAGGTGTGTATGGTGTGCACTGCAGCGTGCAGGCTGTTTGTACAGTGACGTTTGCTTTTATTACCCTGATGTTTGCATCCCACGAGGATTTGAGATGTTCTTTTTAAAATGTGTTTGTTCATATTCTTGTAGAGAACCAGCTGAACGAGCTGGAGCAGAGATTGGCACAGACGGAGAGGATGCTGAACTCCATCCTCAACCAGCTGGACCCACTCACCAACTGGTGAGTGATGATGCCTGTCAATATTTACATGCGTTCATCACCAGGTTTGTGCAAGATGTGCTTTGCGTTGTGCTTTGTTCTCTTGTAAACTTCAAATAAAATTGTGTTTGTCTCCCAAACTGATATCCTGTCAGGTTGGGGTTAGAGTTTCATCTGTCTTATTGGTTTAAACTTGTGAACTATCTTTCCTTGCACTGTGTCCCGCGATGGTTACATTCACCAAAACACAAAGTTCACTCCAAAGCAACGTTCCGATTCATTTCTCACCGCGAATTTAGTGACACCTTGCCGTCTGTTTGGGAATGAGCTGGCGGCATCAGAGCAGATACACAATCCTCCTCAGTTCCAGCTGGTTGACAAGACATGAAAACTGGTACTACATTGTTTTCATTCAGTGGCGATCAACAGGGATGTAGCACAGAGGAGTCTAGTGGAACCTGTCTCGCCTGACATGCAGTTCCTGTCTCGGGGAGGTGCAGGAAGCCTCTGCAGGAGACACACACACACACACACACACCCGCGTATCCAGGGTGACGTTTTGACACAGTTCAAATGACACCTTCACGGGGGCCAGATAATTTTTTGATAACATGAACATTTTAAGCCTCTTTCTGATTTATTATTTTAAATTAAACTGATCAATGAGAAACTGCATGTTGGCTCATGAAAATAACACAATGTAGAATTACATCAAACAGAAGAGAGAAATGCAACAAACATAATATACAGCATGCAGGTTTGTCTTTCCATTTTTCTTGAAAAATTCACCTTTTCCATGTCAACCTCGCGCTTTTTCTTTAAATGATTGTTGGCCCATGGATAGTTTGTATTGCTAGGTCTAATTAATTAATCAGTTTATCATAGAAACCTCTTATTTTGCCTCTTACACATAGCTGATAATAACTGCACTCATCTTTTTATTCCTTGAATAGCTAATGAAAGTGCACACTGTCCTTTATAAATTGAATAAAATAAAAATAAATAAATAAATAAATTGGATGCAATTATACAGGTGCATCTCCAAAAATTGGAATATCACAGAAGAGTTCTTTTTTTCCCCATAACTTCATGTATTCTAGTTTCATTACACATAAAGTGAAATATTTCAAACCTTTTTTGTTTTAAATTAGATAATTACGACTTGCAGTTCATGAAAATCAAAAGTCCAGTAGACCAATCAATAAAAGGATTTATAATGTACAAATGTCGACCTTCTGAAAAGTATGTTCTTTATTAAAACTATTTAAGAAAATAATCAAATATGATTACGTACCTTTCTTTATTTGTCAAGTATATTATTCAGAATGTAATAAGAAATAGGCCTTGGTGGTTTTCATATAAATTATTCATGCAAGTTACAGAAAATGTGCTGTATTGTGATATGTGTCGTCGGAGTCTCAAGTTCATCAGCAGGTTTTCTGCTTGCTGATGAAAAGCATCTCACAACACGATGCTGCCACCTCCGTGTTTCACTCCGTGTTTGACCATTTTCTGTCCCTGTTGGAGGGATTGAGACCCAACAGAATTGTCCTAGGTGTTGCTGTTGTCAGTTAAATACGACGGATAGTAAAAGCGCTCATTTCCAGGTCTTGAAAAGTTCAGGAATAGTACAGCATGTCTGGAAGAGTCACGCTTTTGTTTGGTCTGGACAGTGCACAGCCCATCATCATTTTCAGCTCCTTTTTTGCGCTCTCCACTCTCTGCAGCGTGAAGTCGGTGGCTCAGGAGCAGAAGAACGAGATCATGTCTCAACTCCAGACCATCCGCTTCCTGATGAAGAAGAGAGGCATGGACTGTCCGCCGCTCAACATCCAAGGTGGGCCGATTGACTCTCATGCCGTGTCTTGGCTGCAAGCATGTCAGACGTGTTTTTTTTTTTTTTTTCTTACTCGCACGTCTCAACCAACAGATTAACTCTCATTTTAATCTCTGAATCTGTCTGCACCGGCTTCCAAGCCTTTATTTATGCTTCAGGTCTGTTTGCCTTCATTTTATGCGTAAATACAGTCTAAATACAGACATATTTCAGGGTAATTTATATATAATAGTAATATTAATTATAATAATAGCTACAGTGTTTCCTGCAGGCGCTGTACGGGAGGCTGTAACTGTCTGTTGAAAATATAAAAAATATATATTAGTCTACATCTAGCCTATTTCTTATGTCTCAATTTTAAGTCTCGTTAATTCTGTACCTTATTTTAGTGTTTTTACTCAGTTTTGCCCTGCTCACCTTGCTTTTAATCTCAGTCCCCCACCCGGCACCACCAACACACACACTCACACACTGCACACACAACGGCTTGCTTGCCCCCACCCTTCTGTCTCTCTCTCTCCCTGTGTGTGTCTGCTCTGTTGACTTTATTCTTCACCAGAGTGTTTTAAAGACTCTCCCGAAAACACAACTCTCATTTTGGATTTTTTCAGCCGTCATTCTGTTTTCACATCAGCCGGTGATGTGGAGGCAGTTTGCTGTTAATGACTTATCAAAACAATCAAAGCTAACATGCTGCTGAATGCCACTTCCCTTTTCCAATCATTTGTACTAGTGAGGCATTTAAGGTGCCATAAAGGTACCATATTATATGGATATATTTGTATTTGTTGGAATGCACTGTTTGTAAAGTGTGATGTCTTTGTTTGACAGACACATTTTGTATTTGCAAACACAAATATATTTTGTTTGTGTTTGCAAATTGTAGGGCATTTATAAAACATTGACAGTTGGTATGTTGTGGCACTAAATTAGCTCCATAATCGACCTCCACGGAGCCCGGTAGATGAGTTAGAGAGCCAATCAGCAGTAGAGAAAATGACTTTGCACTTCCATGTTTTCTCTCAGAGGCATCTGGCGAGCGTAAACTCGATGACCTAATCGAGTCACTGGCGGCACACGAGGCTTTGTCAGCTGATGTCTCCGTGGAAAACAGCCAAGCTTGTGCCGGGGTGGCGGTGGCGGCGGCGGCCTCTGAAAAAGTCTGTCACGAGCAAGCCAAAGACGAGGCGGCGGCAGACGCTGAGGAGATGGGAGAGCCGATAGCGGAGGAGTCCGAGAGGGAGGAGGAGGAAGACGAGGACATGAACACGGAGGAGGAGGAGGAAGAGGAGGAGGAGGATGATGGTGATGATGAAGAGCTGGATGACAGTGAGCTCATGCCCTCTCTTGAAGAGTCTTTGGAGACAAACATTGAGGATGTTGGAGCGGAGACGCCTGCGTCCGGCCTCAGGCGACGCATCCGGCCTGAATGAACTCCCAGCAGGGCTTCTGAACTGTACAGGAATGCAACAGATTATTATGAATATTATTTATTATTTGAAGGATTTCATTCCAAAATGTTATAGGTCAATTCTGGGGGGAATGCCACTTGACGCTCACTAGTATTTCAAAAACACAAGATTCCTTCATCATTTCATAAGTAAAGGTCTCAACACAAGGTCCTTACGATGCCCTACATTTATATGTCAGGTTTTGAGATTGTCCATATCACATTCTGGAATTAAACTCTTGAGTTTTTACTTTTTATTTTATTTTATTTTATTATTATTTTTTTCACCAGCACTGCGCTACTTAACCACTAAAACTGAAGCTCTACAATCTCGGTCAGTGATCCATGACAAAGCAAGTTCAACATCATGGACTTTAATGCACAAAAGTTCATGATGTTAAATGTTACAGGACATGAGTTTGAAGATTTTTATGTATGACTTAGCCTCCATATCTATTATCAATTTGCTTTCCATCACTGTATCATAACCGTATACCTCTGTATGCTGACATTTTCAGGTTGCTGTTTGAATAGCATGAATCCAACTGCAAAGTCAGTGATGCCTCATGCTTTTTGGATCCAACACTTTAGTTTGAAAGACCCTTTACATTTAAATCATACACTGGGAATGCAATGCATTTGCGAATGACAAACTTGAGGCCATAGCGATTTCATATAAAATTGCATCGAAAATCTTGGTGGAAGAGTTTTTTTCTCTCTCTCTTTATTCGGGAGAAAATCCAGACACTAAACTTTGAACCGGAAAAGGGCTGCTGCATGCTGTGAGCTCATTTGTTTACAGAAGAACCAAACTCTTACAGTGTAGAATATAATCTTATAAACTTCAGAAGTGTGAACCTAGACTTTTTTTTTTTTTAATATCAGAACATAATTATGCATGTTTTTGTTTTTCATGTTTGTTTGTTTGTTTGTTTTTTAATGTAAAATGTGACTGTGTGATTTTGAAAGTGGTTTATTTATTCAAGAAGATTATGCTTAGGGTCATGACAATCCTTTCATCAATGAGAAATATGTTTATTTACTAGTTGTTTTTTTTATTTTCTAGTATTTGTAATGTGTTTGGGTATGTTGGATTTTTTTTTTTTTTTTTTTGATTTTCCTGTCGTCAAATGACTTCATTTAAACGTCTTAGCTTGGAGAACACTTGCTTTCGCCAGTACCAATCCAGGTCTGACTAGGGATGCCACAAGAACCGGTTTTACCGATACCACATCAATGCCAAACTTTAAAAAAAAAAAATAACAGTACTGGATTTTATCGGTAGCACTGAGTGGAGCATGTGAGAAGAAAAACAACAAAGATGTTCCTAATGACCTGCAAACTAACAAAAAAAAAAAAAAAAACACCTTTGGAAAATCACAAATTACAAAAGCCATGTATGAAAGTGCAAAAAAAGGGATACAGGAGGAGGTGGAGGAGAACAAGAACCAGGTGTTCTTTGGAGAGATATAGCTGAGAGATGATTTCCATGTATGGCAGTACGATACCCAAATTTATGCTGAAATACATGGGATATTGTTTTCTGTGTGGTATCGTGCACTGACTATCAAAATTCTGGTATCGTGACATCCCTAGGTCAGCCTGTGGTTCACGTCTGCTGCTGGAGAATAGGGACGAGGACAGAGAGCTCAGTCTCTCAATTGGCAGGAATTGGTTGTTACTCCAAAACGGAGGATTTGCTGCACGTCACGTCTGTCTTTAAAGTCTTTAAAGAGGAGCAAAACCCCAAACCCAAGCCTCTGTGAAGCCTGACCTGTCACTGTGGAAAGTAGGGCGCTTGGTGACCTGCCACCAAAGCCCAGGTACAGGTCAGGCTTCACAGAGGTTTCGGGTTTAGTTTCTCTTTAATTAAAATGTTGGGGCTGCTCATTGTAAGGAGACTTTCTGGTTGTGCCCTTGTTTTTGTCTGTTGCCAGTGTAACTGCTCATTTGTTACTGTTTTTTTTTTTTTTTTTTTTTTTTTTTGGCATTTCAGTTTGATTTGTATGAATGGGGTTCCTACACAGATCTGAGGAGTTTGAAAAAGTGCAAAGAAAATATTGTCATTACCAGATGTGGAGAAGTATGGAAATTGGACTCAAAGATTGAACCACAACTTGCTCAGCTTGTTTCATGGTAGAATATTTGTCAGGGAATGGGCTGAGTGATGGAAAATGTGGCTCAGGTGGCGGTCACTGTAAAGCTCCCGTCAAGATGCTTCATTTGGAAAACTAACCAAATGTTAAAACGAAAAAGTGAGGGGAAGCCGTGTGTTTAGCTGTGCTGATGTCAGTCCCCATCTCACAGCACTGATGCTGCAGGGAAAAAGGCAGAGTGGACCATCAGCAGCACTGAAGCACCTGTGATCCCAGTAAACAACCAGCCTCCTGGGTGTTTGTGCTCTCATACGAGGCATGTGGCTGAAACTCCCTGTTGTATAATCATTTTTTCCATTGCATTACAGATTAAGGCTGCACAACAAATCATCTGTAACACTGCACTGTGATATTAGCTTCACCAACTGGTAATCTGCACAATATTGAAAATTTTATCATGCTTTGTACTTGAAAAATGTCAAAATGCTTATTTAAGATGCCAAATGTGCAGTAGAGAAATTTGTTTGAACATCAATAATTATGATCACAGTAATATATATACATATATTTATATATATTTATATATATATAATGTTCTAGCCAAACTTTCACTATAGCCGAAATATCATGTACCATTAATGCCAACATACAAGAACAACATGGAATCGATCTATACAATCCTCACATCATTGCATTATTTGTGTTGGAAATACTTTATTCGTAGACTGCTTCTCATATTGGACGTTTTTTCCATCACTTTTATATTTTGACTCCTGAGTTATGACAGCTCTAAGCTTTATAGAGTAGAATTGCACAATCCAACGCATTTATTTATGTCTCTGTCTTGGAAACTATGAATGTTTGCCTTAATTTTTTCTTTACATTTTTTGTCTAATTTATTCCCCTTTAAACATACATTTCTGTGTTGAATATTGTGTACCATGTTGAATTTCAGAGAGTGAGCACACTCACTTTGCCTTAGCAGAAAATAAAAAATTTGATGTGGCTGCTGATTTTATTGTCCTGTGTTGTCTAAATGTGATGGATTGGTAAGTTATGGTCAGGGTTAGGCCTATAGCTGACAGGGTTTTCAAGCCCAATCGGCTACCAATATTTTTGTATTTGAATTGCCCATAAACAATGTTTTCGGTTGCCATTCAGAAACTTTCTATTTGGCAGTTTTCTTAAAAAATGTATGATTCCTGTCAGGGTGGAAAAACCTAGTATTTTGATCATCACAGGATGTTACAATCCAACACCAAATTTAGATTCATGGTTTGCATGTTTACATTTTTTAAGGCACCTGTATAGAAATGATTTACAAATTAACATTTAACAATGAATAAATGTGAAAAGAAATATTAAATCTCAAAATATTTTTTCTGTACTGAAGTGACTTCATGTGA
The DNA here is from genome assembly GCF_902150065.1 of Myripristis murdjan. Lineage (NCBI taxonomy): Eukaryota > Metazoa > Chordata > Actinopteri > Holocentriformes > Holocentridae > Myripristis > Myripristis murdjan. Next base: position 21,359,715 of record NC_044002.1, on the reverse strand, counting down.
CGAGTTTTGCAGTCTGAAATTGGTTTAAATTGGGTATATCACGTCCAAATTTGTGAATAACGCCCTACTTTATGAGCCTCCAAGCAGCTTTGATGTATCACTCCGCGCAGGGAGTCCGGTTCATTCAATAACGTTAATTAAGCAATTAACACCCACCTGAACTAAAAACTCATTAAAACATGGATATCACGGTGACGTCTTGTTAATTAATTAGGGGAAGAAGAAATGTTTGACTCATGGCTGAAGGCTGAGCTGTCACCAGAGAGGAAAAGAGAAGAAAAGCAGAAGAAAACACGGAAAACAACAGGAAGAAGGTCGACCGTTACATTTGAACTTGTTCACTAGCAGCTAGCATAGCGTTAGCATAACTGAAATATAACGGTAACACTCCAGCTCTATGCATCAGGTCTGGTTCAGTAGCAAATATTAGACCTTAAAAGTCATTAAATAGTCTTAAATTCGAATTTATGAAGTCTCAATTGCCACATAAAGATGTTGTTTAATATAATTCATCCATATTTTAGTTTTTATCATCAAAAATTGCCAAGCTCTTTTGCATGAAATTTAACATTTCTGACAGTGCAAATCTGCCGCTGAACCCTGTCACTGACAAGCTATTGACAAGCTACACTTAACATGTTGGGAAAATGTCCCTTTGCTCACTTTATAATCTCATAGACTATATTTACATATCCCTTTCACTTAAGCATATAGGGAATAATCCCTAAACATGCTTAGACTACTTGTTCCAAGTTCTGCTAAGTTATGCTTTTTTTTTTTTTTTTAGCTTGATCTTAAGCTAAAGTAGTTTCTTAAAATCATTGTCAATAACCAAACATATTCCCACCTGAAACTGACCTCGGCACAAGACCAAATATGTCATAGGCCTACTTAGCTTTGATATCTTTATTTACACAGAAAAAGATGATTTTTGCAAAAATGTAAGTTTTGTTCATATGTATTTTGGAAAAGGTCTTAAAAAGCATTACATTTAACTCTCTGATACCTGTAGACACCCTTGTAGACAAAATTGCTTGTTTAGCTGAGTCTTGGATGTTTAATTATAATTTCAAAGTTAATGTCTTTTGTCAAACTGTTGCTTTCTTTAATAAGTAGTCATGTATTAAGCGGGATAATGTACGCCCAGGCAGCCATACAAAACCTCATCCCACTTTAAGCTTAATATCAGCTAAATATATTTATCCTAGCCTTATTAATTCTTTCTTTAATAAGTAGTCTTGGATTAAGTGGGATAACATACAGCCAGGCAATTGTTTCTGCTAAATTAACATTCAAGGGCCATACATAATTTCACCAAATAAGTCTATCCTGACCTTGTTATAAATGTTCACATAAATTTGTCGATCATCACATTATCTACATGAAGTAATATGGAAAATGCCACATGTTTTATTTGCACCCACAGAATGGATAAAGTGTGTATGCACGTCTCTGAGTGTTGAAGTCCCCCTTGTGCCCTGCAGATGGCGCCATAGGAACAAAGTTAAAGCAAAGCCTTAAAGGTAAAACGCCTATCACACAGGCCTGTTGTTTTATTGTTTTATCATTTCTGCTGTTTTTGTTTGTTTGTTTTTACATGAAATTAGTGAAAACTCAGTCTTAATTTATTTAGTGTATTTAACCTTAACTGAACCTGGGAGAACAGACAAGGTGAGCAACAAACCTGCAATATAAGTTATCCTGATTCATTCCCAGCAAAAAACAAAAACAAAACAAACAAACATACAAAAAAAAAAGAAACTTCCACAAAGTATCCAGATGAAATAAAGCACCCGTCTAATCATAACTTATAATTAGACATACACAGTTTATTAATGACTTCCTCTAGCAGCTGAGGAAAAGATCTGGGATTCATCGCAAATTAGCTGGGCTCTCTCAATTAGGAAAGCAACATTTAATCAGCTCAATTTTCATCCACTGGGATTTCAACCTAATTCCATCCAAGGGCCCGGCGGTTGGCAGGATAATTTGTTTTTATTGTAGTCAGTGGTTATGAATGGAGCTAAAATAGTTGCAGCGGTGCTTGTGCTGGGAGAAGAACTCATTTTTTTGCCACTCCCCTCAGGGCTAATAGAAAGACACTGGACTCATAATCACAGTAAAGTACACTCTCAAAGGTATTACGGCTTTTACACAGCGTTTATATGTGTGCTGTGGGGATTTGACCAATGTGATTGCTTGGCTGTTAATTTTATGGATTTAAACATCACTAGTTTCCAGAACGCCCATGGATTATTTGATCCTAAGATGTTGGAAAGCGTAGCTGAAGCTGATATAAACTATCAGCTCTTGTGTAATTACCACATGAATTATCACTTTAAAAACAATGTAAAAACTGTTTGTTATTTATTTGAGAGGGTAAAAAGTCCATACTCCCTCAAATTATCTGAAGCGGCATTGCAAAGAGCTCTGGGCCTCAATATGCTTTCACTTTGCTGCCTACTGGATTGAGCATAGGAGAAATAAGATCTCAAAGTCAAAGGATTTCCCTCTTTTCTCTGAGTTATGAAAGGAAATTAAAACTGCAGACTCGCGTTAGTGGTCAGAGAAAAGAACTGAACAATCCATTTGATCACCAAATGTCTTCAAAGTCAGCAAGATTTTTTTTTTTTTGTCAGACCACTGGGAGGAAGAGAGAGAGGTGTCATGCTCGGGATCAGAGACAAAATTAGGACAGTCTGTGAACATGGTACAAAAAGTTCATACTGAAAAGGGCAGAAACTCCCTTCCCTCTGTTCCTTCTCCCTCTCTTTCCAGGCTTGAAAATATGTAATCAAGGTTTGACAAGGTCACATCTCTGTAGTTCTGTGAAAGAAAATGCATTTCAACAGCATTAATCATCTTCCAGTTAATTCCTCCGAAACTGAAACTGTGATGCAATTATTTACTTATTGTCTTTGCTTTATTGAACAAATCCATTTTTGAATACTTTAATATCCATGAAAAATCCTATTGCCTTGACATTTTTCATATTAATTTCAGCTGCCTTTGGTGAACATGGCAAATTCCTGACTCAGCTGTGGCCTAGACGAGTTTATTCTTTCATTTTCTCCTCTGTTAGCTAGCATTCATTCCTGCCTAAAAGGGTTAGAAATAAGACATACCTACAGTCATTTGTATTGTGCAGTGTCACATTGAAACTGGCATCTGTTTGCATAAAATCCTCTTTAACACATTTCAGAAGCCAGTGGACAAAATCAATTAGATATTCACAGCATTACAGCAGACTGTCAATTTAAATCAGCCTACGATGATATTCTTATATTTCTGATTGATTTTACTTTGAACTTGAGTTTAAATCTGTCAAGGCTGCTTGTCTGGCACACACCTCCCCCCTGGGTTTGATCCTGTGGCTCCACACAGGGAAAATGGACTAGCCAAGGACCCTGGCTTTCCAATAGACCTTTTTTTCTTGTCTTTTTTTTTTTACCCTTCAGTTCCCGATAAAGATCAGCAATCTGGCTGCTCTATTTTTAGTGAAGAGACTACAGGGAGGGGAGAGGGGTAGAATACGGGCTGTGGATGCTATTTGCTTCCTGTATCAGTCCGTGCAGGGGTGGCTGTTTATAGCCAAAGACCATCTTAACTCGCTATGTGTAAAAGGAAAAGTCCCCAATACATCATCTTCTGTGATGAATGGCCTCATTAGGAAAACATTAAAGGGCCTCACCATCCCAATTTCAGAATTTGCCAGTTGGTTCATTTTAAATTCAATTAGAAAGCAGCAGGTCACAGCAAACGAGTAACCACAGTTCATGGTTTTAAAGGGGCATTCAGTAATCTGTGACCTTCTTTTGAGACTCCACTTTTTATTCCAAAGTATAAATTGGAAAAAATGTACTTTGACATCCAGAAGTATATCTACCCGGCCAAGAAATAGTTAAATTCAATAGTATTGATTAATAAACCTTATCAATTCCAGGAGACAATGTATATTGGGGTCATTTTGTGCTGTGGGGCAGTAAAGAACTCACTTATAGTCCTTTTATTGTTGCACAAATCACCTTCTTCTGAATGTCCTGTTAAGCAGTCTGGAGGTGCTGCTGACCTAAATCAGTGAAACTTAGGAACATATGTGATGGGAGGTTCCCCCCTTCATGGCCCTAATCCTGTCACACTCCCTCCCCTCTAACAGCCAAGCCAGGTTTAAACGTGGGCACTCAACCTCAGTATGACAAGGGAGCAGTAAAATCACATGATTTGTACTCATAAATGCTTGATAAGTGTAATGTTCTGTGTGGAAATCACAAATGAAATGTCCATCACAAGCTTTCCCTCTAAATAATATCATTCATATTAAAAACTTTTTTTGTTTGTTTGTTGTTTGTTTGTTTGCTTGTTTGCTCTCAGTCAAACCAGTCTCACAGCTAGAAAATCAACAGAATTCTGCCCTTTATTGTCATTGAAGTCATTGACTTTATTGTCATTGAAGTTTTGTCTATTATATTGTATCATGGTTGTACCAAATCATGAAGCCCATATTGCCTATTGAACCATGGCATAGATAGATAGATAGATAGATAGATGGATAGATAGATAGATAGATAGATAGATAGATAGATAGATAGATAGATAGATAGTATTTGCTCATTTAAATGATTATTCACTTTAGGAAAATTGATTTACATATAATATATAACAATCTCAAAGCCTCAAAATGTTAATATCAGTTCAGCGGACAGTTGTTAGTTGCACATCCCTGTTTTTGTTCCAAAAACATGCTATTTGTTTTATCTGCCAAAATGGAAGCTCAATATTGTGTCTGTCACTGTCAATGCATTTTGAGGCAGTGGCTGGTTAGAGAAATTAATTAGGTTCATTCCAGTTGAGATAATAGATATGTTGCTTCCTTGGCAGTGTACATAGGCCTAATTAAATGGAGTTAAAATACTCTGAGGAAGCTAGACTACTGACATCAGGTCTAAACATGTCAGCATTAGAGGAAAATATAATTGATCTGAAAACTAAAAAAAAAAAAAGACTTAAAACAAGTCAGCAAAGTGGATAGAGGTGGTTTTTTTGCACATGTGTCACCCCTGCTTTGGTTTCGCCCTATAGGTAATTAAAATAGAATATCAATAGGAGGAAAAAAACTGTTCAAATGACAACTTGATGCTGTAAGTCATCTTTATCCATGCATTTCAGAGCAAGCTGCTTTGTCAGAACCCAAGTTAAAATGCAAACAGTGTGTTGCTCCATTGTTCATGTGGTGTTAATTGCAAAATATCCAGTGTAGTTTACTTCCCACAGCTGACCCACGTACATCTGCTGATTCCTGCAGATTGCCTTGGGCAAACTGTGGGTGACATCACTGCATGTGTCCATGTGGTATGTTTTTTTTAAATTTACCAATTTAAAAAGAGAATTACACCAGGAAGTATTCTCATTTCTCTGCAGATAGGATCAAGACAAGTAATGAGTGATTAGGCTACCCAGAGGTTGTACAGTTTTACAAAGAAGCCCCACATCAGGGAATAATGATGCGTGTAATTATGGGCGAGCCGGCTGTCGTATCTCATCGTTGATTGAGCTGGGCTCAGATTCTCTGAAGATGTCACTCCTTCCTTTAAATGCACAGTAAAGACTGTAATGTGACATGTGCCAACTGGTAGATGCTTTTATCCAGACTGTGAAGATTGTTTTTAGCCTGGGTGGCCCAGTGGGACTGAAAGTGCCTGGCTGTGTTAGTGATACGCACTGCTCAACATAAACATTAAATGAATAAATTATGTACAGCAGCTTTATGTACAGAGGCTAAAGTAAGTGCTGCTTTTATTTATTTATTTAATGCTTTGACAGGCTTCACATATCAGCATCTGTTAATAATAATAATACTCCTGTTACTCAGTATGTACTCCCTTAAATTCTTTTGGCCACATATTTGTTAGACATTTATACTAACCACACCCCCTTTCCACCTCTGCCCTATTTAGTTGCCTATATACTACTGCTAATAATAATATGATACTTTATTGATACCTGGGGGATTGTCCTGATTACCTGCCTCCCCCCCCTATTACACACACACACACACACACACACACACCAGTGAGGTCAAAGGTCAGGCGAAGCTCTGGGGCTGGCAGGTCTTCAGTGTCTTCAGCAGAGAGGATTTTTTTTTTTTTTTTTTATCTGGAGACGCTGTTGAACCTAGAGTTCCTCCAAAAAATGCACCTAATTATCAACATGAAAAAAACATTTGTGGAAAGAGGAGGGCAGTGCTGCAAAACACGGCAGTGTTCTGTGGCGTGGAGATGGAAAAACCTCGCTCTCTTGTATTCACCACGCACAGAAGTGCGAAACCACGCAGATAGCAATTAATTCATGTATAATTAACCCATGCTCTCGCACCGTGTAGCTATAATAACCCGCAGGACCAATTTAAGACCCATCATGGAGGAAAACAAAGAGCATGCTGGAGGCATGACATGGTGACAAGCTTCAAAAATAACCATAATCAGCAAGAATATTTTCTAACTTCTGCTATCACCCCCACAAAATATCACAGTGAAGCTATCAAAAACCAAAACCGTTATACCACGCACCATCCGTCGATTCCATTTCTTTATGATTTGGTAAACTAAGGATGAGAAAGGGCAGAAAACTTTACTTGCAAGTATCCCCACAGCTCTGATTTTATCGAGCCTTAAACATGACAGCATCGTTGTACATCTGCGCTGTTTTGACAGGTACGAGAGGACGCAACCATCAATTTTGGGGGTGTAACGGAGAGGAAATATAACGGGAGGCTCCTCCCAGGGAGTGACAAGTAAAGTACCCACATTACTTTTTGAAATGAGTCACCAGTGATGCGTTACATTTTTTTTTTTCTCGAGTAAGGAGCCCGACGCTGACGACTGGTCGTGCGTCTTGGAGAGGGCAGGGACGCCGGAGACGCGCAACGGCAGCAGCGCAGTCTATTTGGAGCCACTGGTTGAGATCATTCAACTGTGAGGACGGACCGAAGGGATTGTGGGATACAAAATCGTCAGCCTACACTTGCTGAAATCTTCCAGAAAACGATGTCATTTTCTCACAGAAAGCCATGAAAGGGTCGGATGAGTGAAAATCGGAGATGCCGAGCAAGGATACGATCCCGGAGCGTTTTTAAAATTAGACTGTGGGTGTGTGCGTCGGGCTCGCCGTTACCTCCGGACCGCACTCGCCCAACTTCCCCCCCATTTTCATCAAGTCATGTCTGATACAGAGCGATGGGCAAGTTTGACGACAACGAGAGGATAATCCTCAACGTCGGGGGCACCAGGCACGAAACCTACAAGACCACCCTGAAGACCCTGCCGGGGACGCGACTGGCGCTGCTCGCCTCCGACTCGGACATCGACTCCGTGCTGGATCAGCTGCAACAAGTCCCCGGCTTCATCGAGTACAACGCGAGGACCAACGAGTACTTCTTCGACCGCCACCCAGGTGTCTTCGCCTACGTCCTCAACTACTACCGCACCGGGAAACTCCACTGCCCGGCGGATGTGTGCGGACCGCTGTTCGAGGAGGAGCTGTCCTTCTGGGGCATCGATGAGACGGACGTGGAGCCCTGCTGCTGGATGACTTACCGGCAGCACCGGGACGCGGAGGAGGCGCTGGACGTGTTCGAGCTCAACGTGGACAACGGGGACGAGGACGACGAGATAGGGAAGAGGCTAGGCATTGAGGATGTGGCCGCCGACGGTAATATCAGCCTGTGGAGGAAGTGGCAGCCGGTGATCTGGAATCTATTCGAGGATCCCTACTCTTCCAGGGCGGCGAGGGTAAGGGCGCATCCCGCTGCGTCTGGGGATCTCCAAACACACAATAACCACACTTTCCTCCTCTCCAAAGAAACACAATCACAATGATAACTTACACTACTGCAAAAAATGCCCATTTGAGCCTGTCTGTGTTGCCTAGTGTAGAGTGTAAAAAACAAACAAAGAGAACCCTCCTTTTTCCTCTCCTTTACCACACAGTGCACTCACATCCTGCCCTGTTCGTCCATCAGAAACCCACTTACAGGTTACTCTCTCAACCACTGGCAAAAATATCCATTATTTGCTTTAGTGGGCCTACTGATTCTTAAGAAAACTTGCTTTCCTTAAGACCAAGTGAGGAATCTGTCAGTGGTGTGAGGTAATCCACCTGTTTTCAATCCAAATAATCACATTTCAGGAATTTTTGTTAATACTTGTGGAATGTTCTGACTTACCCTGCCTTGCCGAAACACACTGACACTTGTTGTTTTTTTAGAGAATTTCCAAAACAAGTGAACTTGAATTGAAGTTAAATTATCTTAGCCCTGACAGCAGTTTTTTTTCTGCTTGTTTCAAGGGAAACAAAAATTAAAAGACCCAGTAGAGGGCTGTTAGGATGGATATTCATTGCAGTGTTTTATCTCTAGGCCTGTGTTAGACAGCTAGCCTACATTTTTTCCACATTAGATTTGCTGCAGTCTGATTCTGTCGTTTTAGCCTGTTTACTCTATACATGCCTCACTCCAGTACTCCTGTTGTAAATAAGCATTTTGTTTACTGGCTGAAATAATGGGAATATTGTCATTTTACCTTTTATGTTTGAGCAAAGATCTCAAAATAGGGTTGTTCAGTGCTCCTCTCTGCAGGGCTACACCCCAACAACGCTGCTCAATTTCTGATGAACACAAAAGAAATCTGTGAGACTTTTATCTTTTCCAGAATTAGTGTGGTGCCTCATGCTGGGAATAGAAGACATGATAAAATGAGGCCACATGTGGTATCTTTATACCAAACTTTTAGCTTGTCCTTTTGATCATCATCAGGGTTTTGTTTGTGTGTGTATGTGTGTGTGTGTGTGTGTGTGTGTGCGTGCGTGTGTGTGTGTGTGTGTGTGTGTGTGTTTTGTTTTTAACACCCAGGCACATTGGTACCAAGTTTGACAAGTCGTGAGCCTGGAATTACAAGGTTTTTATCAGAGTGGAGTGCAGCTTTGAGATACCAGGCGTCAGGATTTCACATCCCAGCTGGCACACTGTTATGTACTTTTTATCTTTTCAAATATTCAACCACAAAAGGCTCTGCTCATAAAAATAGCACCACACAGGGATAACATACCATTCAAAGAACATGAAAAATTGAACAGTTACACAAACGGCAGATAGAAATTCATAATTCCAAGCTCACAATGTGGGAGAATCAAAGATTACAACAGTTTTGATAGTGAATTATTCTCTAAGACCAATACTGATACCAGTATTTTTAGACTGGAGCTGCTGAGAGTTGATGTTATGTCTTATATATGTTAACATTGGTATCTTGATGTGTAAATGGTTTCATCCAAACAAAACAAAACAAAAAAAAGTCATTCTGGGATTCATCCATTACCCCAAAATTTTATTTTTGTTTGGGTCAGAGCCTGTGAAACATTATTTAGACCATCATGGCACACTAAAACAGAAAAAGAAATGGTTTCATAAATCTGGGTTTCAGTGGAGTATTTTAGTGCACTCCGATGGTCACAATGCTGTTTCAGAGGCTTTTCCACCCTGACAAGGATAAAAATCAGGGCAAGACATATCAGCCTTTGGAGCTTCAGTACAAAAAATATCAGTACTAGCCTTTAAAAAAAGTGCTGATTGAAAGCTTGAAACTCAAGGCCCTCCTTCGTTCATTTATTCTGCATCTCTCCTGCATTTGCACTGTGGCTGGTCGTCATCTTTTCTATGCAGTAGTCCTCTGCTCCTGTCCTGCGTTAGTACTGCAGATATTTCTTTATTTACAGTCATACAGTAGACATTAATTTAAACTCTTATTGTCCTCTCACCTATTTCCCACACTTTTCCTCATACTCTTGAGCAAAACCTGACATTTCCAAGCATCTCCTTGTAGGGAGGTGGCCGAAGTGTAGCTGTTGTTTACTTCTACTGTGGCCACCCCGGTACTTTAGTCTAGATTACAGCTCTTAGTTCTTTACATTCAGCCAGTTTGACCAAATGTGGACAAGAGTGCAGTGCACAGGTTTTCACATGAGCCGGGACAATGAAGGAAACTTAACATTAGAGGAGAGATGCCACTCCCTGTCAGCTTTTACACCCATGTAAAATTTGATTGTCCTCAATCAAAAGATCAGAATATAAATTTTTGAGTGGAAAAAAGTTCAAAAAATGTTCAGTCAGAACTGGGTGATGGTGTGAGGGAAGGAGAGACATAGGTAAATATACTTATCCTGGAGATGCTATGCTCCCAGAATGCCTTGTGTGACCCGCTCTGACTTTGGAGGAGTGTGACATGGCGGCGATTGGCATCCAGGTTCGGACTGTTGATTCAATCAATATTTAATTGCTTCCTCAGTCGCCCAATTTCAGAGTCTGTGTGTCATCTACATTTTTAACGAAGGGGAAGGGATAGCGCTGGAGTGTGTGAGTGTGTGTGTATCTGTGTGTGTGTTAGAGGGGTGGTGCTGGCATTGACCTTGCCCTGTATCTTTTGTCCTCCTCACACAATCCATCAGCAAACTTTCAGGGAGGACTAAGACTGGGGATTAGTCTTCCTGTGTGAAAAGAATACAAATAACAGGGTGTATGGTCTGTAAACTAGAAGGCACTTAGAGAGCGTAAATCTTCACCAATATTGAACAATTCTTCAACTTGCTCTCACAGCCAAAAAATGATTGCTATCCCCTAAATTTAAGGCACTGCAAAATGTACACTTACAATTTTAAAATCAAGTCTCTTAACACCATTCGTTTCATAGTTTTGGCAAAAAATGTGTAGTCCTTCAACCAGCCCAGTTGTTCCTTGGCCCAAGGCTGATTCCTCCACCAGGTTTCATTGAAATTCTTTCTTAAATTTATGAGAATTCCTGCTGAAAAGTGAACTAACATGGCAAAGACATAAACCTCCATGGTAGATGTAAATATTGAGTTACTTGTGGGGATGCATCACTGGCCGAGCCAATTTCATGCTTGTGTTTACTATATGCATCCGCCTGTTTTCCTCCAACATAACTAGCCATACACATAAATGAAATTATCCTCCATCTCTCTGCCGCCAATGCCACTCAGAGCACCATCCATTTGTATAATTGCCTTCAAAGAGGCGACAAACCACCGTCGCCTGGTTGAGAGCAGCCTCCCCTGATGATGATGTTCTCACAGCAGTCACATGATCCCATGTTTGGTGCCTTTGATGCCTAAACATTAACCTTTAACGGTGATAGTGAGATCTCCTGCAGCTCCTGCAGACAGAGAGACAAAAGATTTGTGTGTTTTGGAGAGCAAAACAGAACAGGAGATGGTGTGTGTGTGTGTGTGTGTGTGTGTGTGTGTGTGTGTGTGTGTGTGTGTGTGTGTGTGTGTGTGTGTGTGTGTGTGTGTGTGTGTGTGCGTGTGTGTGCATGTGTGAGCATGCATGTGTGTGTGTGAGCGTGAGAGATGATGTTTGTATGTATGGCTAAAAGATGGCCTCTGGGGGCACTAATCCACCCCTAGACAAGGCATTAAGAGGGAGATATGGGGATTTATCCTCCATGGAAATGAAAGGTATGATGTCAGCCTAGCAACCCCTTCCAAAGGCTGGGGCCATTTTGGCTCCAGACCCAGAGGAAAGTTTGCACACTTCACATTTGACCTTGACACCAAAGAGGTCACAGAAAGCAGTGGACACCACTGTTTAGGCTCACGACTGGCATTAAGCCCAATGATGAAGCAGTAAATAAAAAGACTGGCTTAGATACGACCTTGGGACAAGGCAAACAAATTACCAATATTGACAAAAAATCAATTATATCTTCAGGAAAACATTAATTTATGTTGATTCCTTAACTTATGTTGGTTACTTACTATTTATTATATATGGTTTATTTGATAGGGACAGATTCACTGTGCATAAATGAACTGAGAGCAGTTATGCAATGCCAGGATCATCATGTTTGTAGCTAATTGTAATCTGCAACACCCTCCCTAGAAGGGCTTATCTGAAATTAAGAGATTAAAACAGTATAATACTAAATAAGGAAGAAAACAGAAAGTAAAGTAGGTACAGCAAGATACAAGACTTGGACTTGAACTTACTACCCTTACTATGCTAAATTTTCATTCTTAAGATATATGTCAGGTCTGTTCTGCAGATGAAAAGTTGGGCAAACTGTTGAAATGTGCAGTTTAATGTTGAATGGATCTGGATGGGAAACTTTGAATAAAAACATAATATTGAAGACACTTATGAGTGAATATGGTGTCCCAACACTATTGTAGCATAGGAGTTACTTGTTTATGCGGCTTTTGGGAGTGAGAGTATCATTATGCCCCAAAAATCAAGTGAATGTGCTGTGTGAAGCATTTTTGCATCATTAAACCACATTACCACATAAATGTCACAACATTAGTATGAGTATGGTAAACAAAAAGCCCATCAGCGGAAACACTGGCAGCCTTTGTCAGCGTCTGTACTGCATTTCCCATCATTGGCCAGCAGGTGGGATTAGTTGGGAAATCTGCTGTATTGCTTTACAGCACAAAACAGGAAGAGGGCGCTGTTCTTCCAGAGCAATCAGAGCCAATGCTTTCAGAGTTTCTGGCAGAAACTTTGTGAAACTCTGAGTGAAATCCTAATGGAAAAAACAGTAATTGCCATCTCGTACCTTTTTGCTTGCTCTTCAGAATAAATGCAGGCGTGGTGATGTACCAACATCCTCATGGCTAGAGAAAGCATCAGGGTTTATGGAGAATATCTTAATTTGAGAAACAATAGCACTGACAATACCACTCATGTGAGATAGAGGCTACCAATCATCTCAGCCAACTTCTCATGTGTTAATGATAATTACACCAAGGTATCACAATGATATGCTGCTGATTGCTACACATAACACCATTAATAATAGCACTGTAGCTGAAGTCAGAATACAAACTTTGGCTGTGAATGTGGCTTTCATGAGTTTCTCTCTCCAGGAATGATGAAAAACAAACTGGATGTATTGTAACAAAACAAAAAAAAATTGATCTGTCCCTTTAACGAACTCGTCCATGAAAGCTCATGTGCCAGCAGTCAGCGGTAGCAGGCGTGTTTCTCTGGGCTCCCCACGCTGTTTCTATTGTTGTAGCCATCCTGTTCTCTCTTCACTCCCAGCTCTGAATGCTCTACCTCTTTAATCTGCATGCAGTGTGTTTTTTTCAATAATGGCTGTAAATGTGTTTGTCTGTCTGAAAGAGTAAGAGTGATAATTTATGGTTGGTATTTCTGTATGTTTATGCTTGTGCTTCTGGAGGGAAAACTGAGAATTTATGGTTGTTTTCTGTGTGTGTGATTGTGTGTGTGTGTATGTGTTCCTATGTGTTAATCTGTTTGTTTGTCCTTCTCATATCTCTGTAGTTGGCCGTTACTGGATTGGGATGGTAAAAAAAAAAAAAAAAAAAAGGAATAACACCCACTACCTTCTTCATTTCCCATGTCTGTGCTTGAAACTCTGAGCAGAGGTTTAAATGACGCCTGACTTTGTAGCCCCCCCCCCCTTCCCTTTCACACCACCACCCACCCCCACCCGCTCTCCATTCTCCCATGATCCCATCTGAGACTGCAGCTTGCTTTCTGCCACTTAAGAGGTTAAAAACCCACACCGTCTGGGTGCCGCCTGCCGCACGCCTGAAGATACCAAAGCCAGGCTGCACGCTCAGCCTGCCTGTTGTCATGGCAACATCATCGCTCATCGCCACAGCCTGTTTTCATTGAGAGCCGTCCGGTCCGTGAAACCGATTGATTTCAGGAACCTGCTCGACCGTGAACCTTTTGCTCAGTAACCCCTTCCATGCTAGCTTGTTACTTGGAAGTGATGCACAAAAAGAGAGAGAGCGAGAGAAGGTGTTGGAGTGTTACTAACACAACTGATTCTTGTGTGCATGTCCCTTTAACTGCCTCTTTACTGTTGTCAAAGGTGATACCAGGTACAGCTGATATGCCTTAGTGCCTTTGTGTGCTTTGTGTACCAGAGCCTTTCTCACCGGAGCTACAGGTGTGCCGGGGCTTGCCGGTCTCATCAGAAGTCCCTGTTGAATCATACAGTGCAGCGTCTGAGGTTGTAGGAGGCCAGGCAACGCGGCTGATCTACTGGAAACAGACGGCGAGGCCTCACTGAGTAAATAGACTCTGACGTGTAAACAGCAGCAGACCTGATGGTGGGTAGGAGAGCAGGGCAAATGGCTGCCCGAGTGTGGGCGGTGACGGCACGCCGCAGGGCATGTTTGTAGCCACTGCCAGTCACATTAATCTGCCCCGTCAATCATGATCCTGCAGTTCTTTGGTGGACTGTAATAGCTCGGCGTGCAAAATTAGCATAGAAGGCTGCGGCCATGTTGTTTCACGAAAGCAGAAGGACGACTACGGCGTCCCGTGTTAACACCTCAGGTTCTGTTTATTCTGCAAGATCTGTGTCGTTTTAATCATAGTGACATGTTTAGTGCTCAGTTTCCATTGCTGCGTTTTCTTCTGCCCTTCCCTTAGATCACCTGTCAATCAGACAGTGTAGGTGGGACTTGGATTTCCTGTTGATGGAGTTTTCTCTTTTCTTTGTCTGTTCAGCCACAGTGGCTTTCACCGCTCATGCTAACTACCCAGTTCTTATTCTTTTGTTTAATACGAACAAACCGAAACACATCACTTCCTGAGCAGCAAGAAAGAGCTGCTAGGCAGAGAAGGTTTAGAGCAGCAACTTACTCGACCTGGATTTAGGTGGAATCGCTGTGGTGCTCCATCATTCGGCAGCAGAGAATAGCACAGGAGACGTTTATTAAGATGGAAATGTCTCAGGTAATACTTTACCTGTGCTGCGCTGGATATTGAGGCAGGGACAATAGCGAGCATCAACCATGGACAAAGACTGTAAAGTGCGCATAAGGGTGTGAATGCACAGGGCAGAGGCAGAGAGAGAGAGAGAGAGAGAGGGAGGGAGAGGGAGAATGAGAGAGAGAAAGAGACTTGTTGGATAGTTAATGAGGCAGAGTCGTTCTGTATGCATGGCTGAACCCCATGCTTCAGAGTTGCCTGCTATATAAAGGTATCCCATCAGGCCGTGCTCTCTGCCTGTCTTGATCTCAGCCTCTCCTTTTTGCTGCCTCTCCCCCACAAAAACACACTCACACACATACACATACACACACAGTCTATTAAGATGAAAAACATGCTCTCTTTTTCTCTCTCTCTCATAAAGAGACTTAAATTATTATGCAGTTGTTATGGAGTCAGTGTAAGTGACAAATTTGGCATATGTGAATGTTGGATTACCCTGAGACCCTAAACTGGGTCTAAATTACTCCATGACTGATCCCATGGAACTGTGCGACAAATTTGAAAATTTGTAATAGTTGTATAATAGCCATAGGGAAGTTATGGATGTGTATCATAATGCAATTATGATGCACCATTGAACTTAGGTGGACAATTTTTACATTATCTACAACTCACTCTGTTTCCTCCTCAACTTCCACCTCTTTGAGTGGGCTATTGTCTCCCACTTTCAAATATATATAATATTGTGTATGTTGCATCACCATTCAAACAAATTTTGTTAAGCCCTCTCAATAGATAACACAACCATATGTTTCTCTCTTCGTTTCTCATAGAGTAAAAACCCAAACACACACAACCCTATGCTCTGTGTTAAAATGTCAAAGGGTAACAGTTCAGTTATAAATGAAACAAAGACAAGGAGTGAGGCAGTGATTGTACAGCGTAAGGATGATGTAATGACATCTTGAAAGATAGGAAAGCAGTGGATTGTGGGTAACCATTGCTATGGAAATCTGCTTGTCCTTGATTGACTAGCAAGAACATCTTTTCTCATTGTGTGAGCAAAGCAGTTTATCTTCCTGCTGTGAGAAAGCTCATTTTCTTGGGTGATTTTGGCTACCAATCAGCATGATATGCATTTGAGTGTGAATGAAGCATTTTGAAGCATGAGATTTTTTAAAAAAAAAGTGCATGTAGGACTTTCCATGGCAGCAGTGCTCCTCTTTGTCCTGTTTGAGGTTTAATTCAAAAAAACATCTGAGGTAGTAGGTGCCTTTTGTTAACCCAAACAACAAACTGCTCCCACCCACCTCTTTCCTCCATCATCTAAGCTAGATTCCCACATAATTATTCACCTCTAAAAAAATAGCACAAGGGTTAGTTACATCAGATCGTGTGGAGTGGTAATTGTAAAATGTCTGCGTGTAGTAAAAATATGAGAGAGTTCTTGAAATTTGTGGCAATCACCTCAAAATAGAAGACATAGTGGGTGGCTTTCACAAAATGCATATGACTCAATGTCAGCTAAATTGGATGAGCTTTATTGCTCAATTTGCAAACAGAAATTGGTGTCACCGTGACTGGAGACTATGACTGCTGAGGAGTGCTGCTGAAATTGGAACGGACCTGAGAGAAAAGAGACCGGTTGACGTCCATCTTACCAGGCAAATAACTCTCACAAATACTGGATTATACAAGAGATAGATACTCTTCTGAGCTGGAACTGCACTTAGGAATGGGCTGGATGAGAGATATGTATCATGCATTTATGGATGTGATGGCATGCATGCTGAAGGTGCGCTCCTCTCGTCTCCCATGCACTACCCGTTGACTGCCAAGAGGGGCCCTGATATGCCCGAGCTACATGAGCTCTAGCAGAGATGCCATTTGTCTGGGTTGAATGCTGAATAATTGATGCTTAGCCATTCACTCTAAAAGATTGAGCGCATCCCAAGGACAATGGATTTACTGAAAGTTCTTTTCTCTGGCACCATTTGCACAGCCCCGAGGCTCACGCATTAAAAGGTAATTAATAAATTAGACTTTGAGGCTGATTTGTATTTGACAAATCTGCGCGCCAGTTGGCCGACTGTGAAGCTTAAGACTGTGGCAGAGGATGAAAAATGTGGATTCTGCCTCACTGAGAGTAGGTTAAGTTTATGTACAAGCTGCATCCCTGCATATGTTCTTGCTTTAATTAAAATATTCCTGTCCCTCTTCCTCCTCTGTCTAAGGTTTGATATGTTTACACTTAGCAACTGAAGACCGATGCAGGCTATGTAGAGTTTTTTTTTTTTTTTTAACAGCACATACAAAAGGAAGTAAGTATTGAAGAAACTTATATGCTGTGTTATTTAGCTCAGATTGTCAAGCGGGCGCCTATATGCCTGGTAGAGTTTACAGACAAAGGTCAAACCATGTTTTTGGAGAGGCGTTCATTTCTAGTGCCATCTTATTTATCTGCCTGGCAGTCACATTTAGAACATGGCAGGCTTGTAGGTGATAGCAGACAACTCAACTGTCTTCCTTCTGGCATCGTAGCACCCTTAATTTGCATACCCGAGCCCTAATAAACACAGTGGGAGACTTTATTTGAAGGCACTGACGAGGGTCAGGCAGTAAACTGAAAATGTCAGAGGCGTCATGTGCGCAGAAGCAGAGTTGTCATCTCACATCAGGGTGACTAGCGGTGCACTGGCATCATCTGATGACTTTGGTCGCGATTGAAGCTGTAAAACGTACACAAGCCTATTCCCTATGAAGCCAGGCATCAGAGTGAACTGGATGCTGCCGTTTTATTTTTGCGGGTAACTCTGTCTGATGCTAATGGCGTGCCTGGTTACCCCGCTGGCTCAACTGCTGGCTTTCAGCTCTGCCCACTGATCATTTACACTGGTTCAAAGACCAGCAGTTTAAAAAGCGCCCACTGTTTAATGCAGCCATCTGAGCAAGCAGGGCTCAATTAGAGGAGATGTGAAGCTAATTCAGCACACTGAAAACAGAGATGGGGTGTGAGACAGAGAGTGAGACAGAGGCAGAGTGAGAGGGAGGGGAGATGCAGCTCAAGCTGTATGAAAAAAGAAAGAATATTTTTTCACATAATGCTAAAGGAGCCTGAGCATTGCAGAAACTAGACCCTGCATTTTCTATTGATGTATTCTATTGATACATTGTTTAAGTGCATAACTCAGCACAGACGTTTCCACAAATGAAGTTTGATGGTGTTTTGTGTAAGTTATGCTGTCCGCATTAGTGAAGTTTAAATTAATCTGAGGTCAAACATATTTTTCCAAGTGTAATAATAGGCTAATGCTCGTTGAGTTGCTTCAAGTGCATGGTAACCCTTTTGCTTTGTAACCTCACAACATGTTTAATTTTCATGAGTTTGCAATAAAAAAAATTTTTAAATCGGAGACCAAAATTGTATCCTATTTGTAAAATACTGACAGCCCACCGGTGAATGGGGAAAGTACAAGATTCAAAAACACTTCCTTGAATACATGCTTTTTACATGAACTGTGGTGGTTAAAACCTACATTTTTAAGGTGAAGATGCTTTATGGATGAAATGTTTTAGGGTTAATTGTCACTTTAAGGAACAAGATTAAAACAACAAGAGCCTTCAGCATCCCACTAATCAACGAATTGAAGACCAATTCCATAGAATACACTAGCGCTGCATGCTTAAGTCAAGATTTCAGCCTCCCACGATCATGAATAACAGAAAATCAGTGTAGTAAATTTAACATTGTTGTGTTCGCTTTAATGGACGTCGTCTGGTGTTGTAGGCCTATATCAAATTAGGTGCTCCATTTTTACCTCCTGGGCAGTAGAGGGCACTGTGCCTCTCCCCTAAACATGCTTTGGCCATTTCATTTTAGCACGATGTTTAGCCAAATATCCTGTAACGTTTGCCTTTCTGTCCTCTATGAAAGCTGAAAGTTGGTGGAAAAAGAATGCCTCGTCGACAAAAAAGCTACCTAAGTGGTTTGGAAGCACTTTGGTTTCAAATAATATGATGTGTAACATGAAAAATACTGTGCAAAATGTGTTACATGGTCAAGTCTGCACCCCAAAGAAACACAACTAAGGTCATCCACTGAAAAGGCTGCCATAAAGTGTTGTATGACCAGGCAACGAAGACACAAAACAAACAGAAAAGGTAGAGAAAAATGGATCGGAAAACAGTTAAAATGGCAGAAGAAAGTCAGGTCAACATCGAACAGTGACAAGTTCAAGTTCAAATCATAGACAAGACCAAGACACCAGAAAACTGATCTGGGGACTGGATTTGAGTATTACCGCTCTCTTTCCCTGCCGCTGTAGCTGCGCATGCTGCTATGTAGCCCGCTTCGTAACTGTCAAGGGTCTCTCTTTCGCTGATGATGATGACATATGGTAATGCAGGCTCTACCAGCCTGATATCGACTGGAGTCGGTAACAGAAACCTCCCAGGAGGTCGTCTCTTGGAAAAAAAAAAAAAAAGTTAATTGTATGTAGGGTCAGTGAATTGCCTCCATGCTCCGGCACAAACTGGCTATCAATCACAGACAAAAACAAAACAAAACAAAACAAAAAAAACACATGCTTATGATCAGATGTTAAGTGGAGTCTGGAAAAGCCTCAGTGGAAAACGTTGCTTGTAAAGAATGGAAAGGAAATTTGCACATGAAGGTATATTTACTTTTTAAATGTAGCAGATTCACCTGTCACGCTCATTCAGAACAATTGAGTGCAAGAGGAGCGTATCCTTGAAATCCTCCTCAATCAATAAAATTACAAGTAACCAATAGAGAGGAGTGAAAGGGATGGAGCTGTGGTGCTGTGACAAATTCCTGTAAAAATGAAATGATCATTTAGAAAGAAGTGCTGGGAAAACAAATAAAATAAGAGTTAAACAAAGAGGAAGGATTTTTACAGCAAAGAGGAGTGGGGGTTGGGCAGAACTGCTTCAATGTGTAAATAATGTCTTAAACGTGGAGTTAAATTTGGATTTAAATTGATGTATATGGATCATTTTCAGATAAACAGCAGCAAATGCATTTCCCTTTGCTGCTAAATGTTTGACAAATTGTAAGCCTCTTACAGTAGTGTGGTATAGCAGTACTGCCGTGCCGGCCTGCTCTACTGTTTTCCTCGTGGGACTTGCAGCTTGTTGGATTTGAAGCGGAGAACATTGTTGTGTAGACTTCATGCTCTACTGACTAATCTTCCTCTCCCTTCAAACTCCCATCACACACTGAAGTGCGGTTGGATTGCAAAGTCAAGAGAATGGATTCTGTGGCATGTTGAGGCTTTGTTTAGATAGTGTGTTGATTTTACTGCAGGGGTTTCATTCTAAAATGCTATATGTGTTTTTCCATTTTGAGAAAACATACTACCTAATGATAATTAATACAAAAAGATTCTGATGATTAGGTCCATCTGAATGTTGCCACTTTCTAAGCAAGGGATTTAAGTTAAAAACTGTAACTTCATGCAGTAATTTTGCACAAAATGCACAAAATAGCCATCAAAAACATCTAGAACTAGGTAATTTATACGCTTTTATACCAGCTGTGTCAAGCACAAAATTACCTCAAGAGAACGTTTGCAGTCATTTTCTCAAGGTGACATAAGCCCTGTAGACAAACCATTTAATAGCCAAATATGACCACAAAATGGGACATGTTGTTTCTAAGGAAAAATAGAAAAGGTAAGAAAAATGTACCTCTCGTGTATTTTAAGAGCTTAATTGAATTATTCTCATTTATCAACATCTCAATCAGTGTTAAAGCAAGCATTTGGTTTGGTTTAGTTTTGTTTGGCTGTCATCTAGTCTACAACAACACATGCATTGTAAAGAAATTACCTGGCACACATCTGGGTTAAAGACAGGTGACATTGATTTCTATTGCAAAAGCTGTCAGTCACAAACAATGGCTGAATTATCAATTGAGCAACAAAACACCCCCTTCCTTGTTTATTTACCTCAGAGCAAAACAAAAAAAGTAATGCCTATCTGAGTACCAACTGTGACATACTGTTAGGAAAAAAAAACAACAACACTAATATTATCCGCTGAAACAACAATGAAACTGAGCTGTAAGCTTGTATGGGAATTCATAGCTGATATTTTAATAATCAAACTTTTACTTGATTTTCATTTTTTGTATGAAAGTATAATGTCAGCTCAGTATAAAAGGTGTATAAACATGCTTTTCACTATGTAATAGAATTGACAAAGTGACAGTTTCTGTCGTTGCTTCAGGGAGTGGCAATATGCTGTATGTCTGTATGCCACCCTGTATTTTGAAAAGATTAAAAAAAAAAAAAAAGACCCAATTCCTGGTAATGATTAAACCCTTAAAACTCATCTTTGCTCAACAAAAATATATATCAATACATACCATTAAGCTATTAAGTTTTACCATGAAAAAAATCCCTTCATACCTTAAAATGGCTGAGATTAACTTTGCACTGATTTAGTATACATGGATCTGCACACTGTATGCAGATAGTTCCCACCTCTATTCAAACCTTCAGCTCACCACCCAAACCTCTGTTGCTCACTTACCTGCTCACCTCTGATTCTGCTCACCCCCTGCTGGCTTTCTGCTTGACACTACACAGTAATATGGTACTACTGGAATAAATCAGCCATGCAAGTTCAAGCCAAAAGCTGATTCTGAAGGGGAAGCAGAAGAAGAAGAAGAAGAGTGACTTGTACAGGGATACCTACAAGTTGACATATCAGAATCATAATGTGTTAATCCATTGCTCTACAACATTAGAAACGTAATGAGATAGATAGATAGTAGTAGATAAACTTAATCTTGACTGTGTTATCAGTCAGCTAATAATGTGTTGCTAATATTAGATAAATGTGTGTCCCTATTGTATCATGAAATATGAAAAAACAAAAACAAAACAAAACAAAACAAAACAAAACAAAAAAAACAGTGAGATACTGAGGCTGTGATTGGTTACCACTCTGTGATGTAACTGAGTGCTAATCTTAAGTGGCCTGTGTCTGTGCTGATTGCTTTGAGTGCAATCGAGAAGTAGCGTATTGACCGCCATGAAGCAAAAACAATGCTCTGTGACAAGTGGACCACATAGTATATATCATTCTAGTAGCACATTTTCTCGCAAAATACATTAAAAACACAAAAAAGCATTTTCAGCGAAGTGGGTATTTAAGCAAAAGGCTAAAGAAAAGTTAATTTCAAAAGTATTGAGTAGGCAATTTTTCCGTCACGCCAGTCGTCATTTTGTAGGACTCGGTGCCACATCTTTCAAACGGTGATGTCTCACTTCAGAGAAAAACTATTCATTTCTTGGTTTTTGAATCCGCTCCATGGGCTGAGTGAAGCAAAAGCGAACTGACCCCGACCCTGCCGAGCAGCCCAGAAGGCTACAGTCCTCGTCTGTCTGGGTTTTCTGTTACGGTTCGCTGATCCTGACCTGGCAGAACCGATCCTATTAGTAATTCTCTACTGGATTCAGACTCATGGGGACCAAAAGGGGCCTTCATCCCCTCCTCTTCCTCTCCTTTTCCAACAGGCACGCTGACAGAGGAGGATATTCACGCCTGGCTGCTCTCTCCTCTTTACTATGAACCATGAGGGGTTTGCTGGTACAAAGATAGAGTCCTGTCTCAGAAGGAGAGGGGTTAAAGGGCCAGAGCCCCAGGAGATTTCTCTGTCCTGACTGTATGTCTGCGGCGACTCGCTGCGTTCCTAAAAGCCGGTCCACAGGTCCATTTGAGGCACATGCACATTTTAGCCCCTTACCTCACGCTCCGATCCACAGCGGCTGACAGTGAAGCCACACCAAATGGATTCTACCGCATAGAAAGAGAATAAAATTGGTTTGTTTGTGATGGTGAAGGCTGTGAGCTGAAGATCCAGGCTGAGCTGCCAGATGCAAGGCTAACATATTGTGTGGTCACAGGGTTTTAATTAGATAAAATAATTCAGAAAATAACTTGTAGCTCTTATATTTTTATTAAAATGGTTTTGTTTGTAGCTGTGTCTCATCTGGTAAGTTGGTGGCTTTGCTGTAACATCATTTAACAAATTTGTCATCAGTAATGCAGCTAATTAAGGTAGGCTAGCATCATAAGTATAGTTAAATTTGCTGGTTTTACCCTTAACGTTGACTGAGCTATAGACTGAGCTAGATTTTGTGGCCAAAATGTGTAGATATATCCCAGTACTAGTTAGTGTAACAATGTTTGTTTTGTCAGTGGAACTGTCCATAAACTTGTTCAGTCAGTTGTGCAAAAATGGTAGCCAGTTGGCCCGTTAGCAACTGTGCAATATCCTATACAGTGCCAGTTCTATTCAATTCTATTTCTGTGTCAAACTTCCATTTTCAAAGAAAGAGGCAAAAGTTGTGCATTGTTTCTAGAGGATTTATGCTGTCTAGCCATATCGTGTAACAGAAAATTAATTTTAGCGGTGCTGGGATTTATCACATGCTACAACCCCTATCTGTCTGCTGATCACAGCACTGATAAAGAGCATGAAGGCAGGAGGTAGATATTGCTGACTTCTCCACTGGGTTAACTACACATACTGTAAAGATGAATTTTGCAGTAATTTAGCAGCAATTAACGAAAGTTAAGCCATTGTTTTTCCACAGACATTTTGGTTTGATTGAAACTCATCACTCCACCTTAATGTACTCAGTTTGTACACATCTTTAATTATACAAATAACTGGACTGTACAAAGGTGATTCCCTCCCATGTGGCACCACTAGTTGGTACGTCCAACTGTCAGCGACGTTGAAAAGACATGCACACTCAATAACAAAAGATGTCACGTGTGTTTTTGTACCTTTTCTACCTATGCTTCACTTTTTTCCATTACATTTCAGTCACAGTAATTGCCTTTGAATTTTGTCTGAATTGAAGTCTCTCTCCAGAAACCAAGTCAGCTTTTTCACTTTTCTCCCCTCTGTTGTGTCTCATTGTCCTCCATGCTAACGCTGCTCAGTGGAGCCAAACCTGTCACCAGACAACTTTTTTGGAGGTTTACTTTTTGTCTGAGACTTTTGAGACTTAGTTTCTGAAATTGTTGACGTTTTGAGATTCACTGTCATGGCAGCCAGCGGTGGCTTTTTCCTTTGAGCGACTGGGTGACGCACTACCAAAGGAGAAAGGAGGGGAACATTTTTCTATCAAATTCTACCACAGGATTACACTAGCTGGAACTGTTCTAGATCAGTGGTTCTCAAATGGGTCTACGCACACCCCTAGGGGTACATTACAGTACTGCAGGGGGTACATGAGATTTTTTTTTAAAATGTTAATTTGAAATATATCAGTCATGCATAATTCCTAAAATTATCAGAAACAGAATCAGAAATACTTTATTGAACCTTCAGGAGAAATTGGGTAAATTAATTACCTAGAATTACCTAATTACCTATGCTATAGTAATAAAAAATGTAAATTTTTGACAATTCAGATGTGTGTGTTTATGGTTTAAATGTGCTGCTGTGGTCGTCAAGTGAGGACGTTTGCTCACTGTGACAGGGAAGCCAAAACAAAAATCAAGTAAATGGACTTGTGGTTGAAACGCAGCAGCGATACAGCTGAAAACAAGCTGACAAAACATTGTCAGTATCAGATTGTTGTTTGTTGTTGTATCAGACACTGATGGAGCTGTGTTAGGTCGTATTTTTTTTCCAACCCAATTTTTTCTGCGTTGGTCAGGGGTTACTTGGCAGAAAAAAAATATTTCATAGGGGGTACATTATTGAAAAAATTTTGAGAACTACTGTTCTAGATGCTTTGTCCTGCCTCTGAGTATCGTTGTCCAATCAGCATTTAGCCATGTTCGGTCTAGCACAGATTGCTCTCATAGACTTTCATGTGAAGGCAATTGTTTGCAAACTGCAGACACCGCCATGCAATTTCTATGGGATCCAGGTGGGCCTGTGTTTATCTAATTACATCATAGCCAGCCGAACATCAACTTAACCTGCTAAAGGGACCATAGGGGATGGCCCAGACGGCGTTCTAGTCACATTCAAGGCCACGGTCAACATGGCAAGCAGCCTTAAAGAAAATCAAGATTTTCCTGCAAAATACAACAGAACTAGTCAGGAACTTACCTGATTTCAATGAGAGGGTTATTGATCACTTTGCTGCTCTCATCTATATGGGTTCTGCATGGGCTTGTCACTGAAATGTATGCACTACAGCCCTTTCTGATGCTAAATTCTTTTTAACAGACTAAATCCCTTCTCTCAGAGGTTGTGTGTGCATCATGCTCCAGCTGTAAAAATGGAAAATAAAAACAACTTCCAAGTATATGGTGATTTTTTTTTTTTTTTTTTTTTTTTTTTTTTTTTTTTTTTACAAGTTATCTTTTTTAATCTTTAGATGACACACATCAGCTTTATTTTTGGGGTTGCTAAAATAAAGCAGAAGATTAGCAGGGTGTTAAATGGCTGGCTTACTAGGTTATGAAATTTCCAGCTGTGAGTATCATAAAGAAAAGAATAGAAAATGCTTTTTTTTTTCAGACTGTTATGCTGCTTTGTGGAGAGGAACAATTTCAAACCACATATGCTAAGCAGAACAATACCACAGAGCCCCAGTACCACTGCTCTTTATTCTGCATTTGCTGCACCTAAAAGGAAATGTATATGACAACCTAGTTGGATGATTCAGTAATGCTGAAGTAGTTTCCTTTACATGTAGAGCCCCCCCACCCTGACAAATCTGCTAAATACAAATCATATGTAGGTTGCATGCCTTACGATGCAGTTTTGTAGCACATATCCACATGGTCTGTGTTGCAACTGAAAAAATGTGCCTCCATCCAGCTTTTTGCTGTTTGCTCCAATTAGAAAACACCACACATGAGGTAAAAATGAATTAAGTTGCAGTGTGTTTGCAGTGGGAGTATAGTCTTACCATACCAGATAACAGGTTCAGACACTGTGACAGGACAAACGGCTGATGATGGGGTTTGACCCTGTGACCTTTGGGGTTGTGACACACTCTCTGTAATTACTTGGCCAACGTGTGAGACACAACAGTCACCTCAGGAAGAAAGCCTGGCCTCAGCAGAGAAATTTTTAGTCAAAAATAGATGGAAAGTGTAAAGTCAAATAAAAGTTTTGGAGAAAATGATAGGTAGGATAGACAGGAAGATATTACACTCATTCACAATGCAATGATTTTATGATACCATGAGTGTCAGTATAAAAGTCACCTGCCCTTAGATAATATGTGCCTAACAATCAGAGAACTTTCCTCTTTCCCAGGTTGTCACACCAGTCAGTCTCAGACACTGGCACAGAAAACAACATCAGGTAATGCTGATCAGCCGATCAATTTTGAATCATGCCCTCTGCGGGTTTCAAACTTTAGTATGAATTACAAATTCTCTTTGATCTTTTGGCCTGGGGTGATTTTTACCGCGGAAAAAGCCTTGATATTCCCACAGTGACAAGTCAGTGCTGCCAGGATGTGATTTATGATTCACCTTCTCTTGCAATGTCACGATCCAGGAATCTCCATTTCCCTACATTGTTCAATTTTTCACTGTGGGGTTTGGAATGAATAAACTGTCTTAGGGATTAAATATGTTTTTGTTGCTATCTGGCATCTGTCTCAACACCGAACCCACATGCTCAGTTTGAATTCTGCCTCTCAAGGGCAAGTTTTCACAACAAAGATTTGGTTAGTTGAGCTCAAAAGTTAAAGTAGGTGATGCCTGTTATTTTATCCTCATGGATTTTTGTCAGATATAAATGCCTCTTTGATTCAATAGGGCTTTTTTGCCTTTTGATAATGTGGAGTAAATTTATGATAGCAGCGCCCAATCTCAGGGACACTTTAAAGCTGAGAGTGTTAAAAAAAAAATCATCACAGTGCCAGAGTTTATATCAGTCCACACCTTTCAGAGTTAATTTCACACTTTTGATAGTTTTGAAGAGTCGCCCCAGAGCAACATCAGCTCTCTGAGTGGACAAACAACTCTCCAGTCGACACTTGTCAACTCCAAAAAAGTATCATTGAAAAATCAACACTTACTGACATAGTACTGGAAAATTTGCTGTAAAATATCAGCTGACCTCTAAAAGCTAAATGGACGAGGTCTAGGGCTACAGTCGTCCTTCTCACATAAGACCAATCAAAAACCTCTTTAAAATAAATCCCACTAAATTTATTTATTTATTTTTTAAGTTAGAGGTTAATTTCCCAAGCAGTGCTCTCAAATCTTGAGTTTAATCCAAATTCCAGCTCACCTTTAATGATTTTAAGTGTAGCGAATCAAATTAAGTTTAATATATTTATAACTTGGGATGAAATTTGATTTGTACCTAAAGCAAATTGAGGATCAAAGTTGAGCCAGAGAGAGTAATAAATAAATAATGTGGACTTTAAGTATTCTTGCCTCACCAAAACCACGTATTGCTCTAAGACCCTCACAGTGTTTTATTAATGTTTTCATGTTGGCCTTGTAACACTCTTAACCTTATCATTGAATGTGTCATAAATTAAAGATTTCCTGAGAATTAAGACGGCCCGATCAAATGTTACTGAATAAAAATGAATAACAATGAAGAATTGCAAGTGTTTCAAATTGACAAGCTCATTCTATTCCATTAAAGAGGGGGCATTCGTATTCGGTTTTAGCTGCTGTTTTGTTTTCTGATGGAGCAACATTTACTTTTTAAGAATGTGAATGTAGTTTGCATTTTGCAGTCTCAAACAAAGGTGACATGGACAGTAGAGAGAAAATCAACACTTGAACAGTTTTTTATTTGTTAGGTAGAAAGTTGAAAATAAACTACATAGAAAAATCCCATACTGAGACTTTGCAGAAAAATCATCTTAGGTTGGAGTTTTACTTATCAGCAATTATTTCTCTGAGACAGAAATAATCTCACAGGTTGAGTTAGAATTAAGGGGGCAGAGCCAAACGAATTGTATCCTCCGCCTCCAGGTTAAAGTTCAGCCTTGAAAGGAATGGAAAAATCTTGAAAGGCACAGGCACCAGTGACAAACATCTGTACCTGAGAGAAAATGAGCTTAGTGACATCGCCACAGCAGCTAATGTGAGGTGAGGAGATGCTCACGACCTTCAGAAATGGCCTCAGTTGTGTCATGTCTGAGGGTCGAAATTAATTTTAAACAGCAAATAGTGCAGTAATGGAGCTACTACACTTTGACATATTGACCAACTTAAAAATATCCCAGTATATGTTGAATTTTAGATTTTAGATTTTTTATTATCGGAGAATTTTAAAAGGTAATACAGCAGTTTCAACAATAAGACAGCCCATAATACTTCTGTTACTTCTGTATGAAATATAGCACAGCCCTGATTGAGGTCTCGCTGAAGCAGATCAGGCCAGATTTGATGAGCTTTGACCCAAATAGTCTGAATCATCTCCATGGTCACCACTAGTCTGTATGATTAAAAAAAAGGCCAGTAGTAGTCTAGCAAGCCACTGAGCAACACTGGGAGCCAAATAAATAAATAATTAAAAATAAATATATATATATTAAATGAGAGGATATGTGAGATGAGGAAAATCTGTCGGGTTTACCATTTTGCAGTAAGAGGTCAGGCTCCAGGCATCAGTGAGATGCTATTTTTAATTCATCCCACTTTATTTTGGACAGTGTGGTACTGATACTATAAAGTTACTATAATGTGTCTCTAAAAAGTCTTAGGAGTTTCAGGTGATACGATGGAAAGTGATATTTATGTTGCATCACATATTCTGTCGTATCAGTGTCTGAGGTTTGGGTTTCACCGCCTGTAGAGATGCAGCAAACAGGCCTGAGACACACACTAAAACACTACCCTCATCTCCAGTGCATCAGCATGTCTTACATTTGTCATGTTTATGAGTGAACGAGGCTCACACAGTTTAAAAGAAATTTTATCTTTAACATCAGAGCTCAGTGAGGGTCTGTGCATGCTGGTCAGGCAAATGGTTAAGGTCACAATTTTCCTGATAATTTCACAACATTTTGGTCCAGAGAGTTACGTGTAATCCTTCAAAACCTGAGCAAATTCACTGTATTTCCTGCAAAAAATATGGCGAGCCGATTAACAAATTAACAAAAAATCACCAGACAATTAGTTTAACAAAAAGTAATAGGAATAGTAAAAAAGTACAAGGAAAAAAAAAATAGTAAATAAAAAATACCATAAAATTAGGAAAATAATTGGCAGAAAAATTATACTGGTAATAATTATAGCCATATATTTCAATTTCCTTACCACAAACCATATTACCAGAAAATTACCACCCAAAAATTGTGGAAAAAAAAAAGCCCCAACAAAATTTAAAGTAAAAGAAATTAAGTGAATTTTGTTCAGACGGTTGAATAGGTTCCTGGGTTTCAAAGAGTTAATGCGTTAGCTTCAGTGTAATTTTTATTGCAATCTATAGATTGAAGCTGAGAAGAACATGCTGTACTTTTCCTTTTTTTTTTTTTTTTTTTTTTTGAGGCCGAGGCAATTGACCTTGCAGTTTGTCCTTTGAAAAGAGGCTGATGTCCTTGTAGGTTTTCAGGTAAGATGGAGAAATGAGAGACAAACACAGAGAGAAGAAAAAGAAGAAGAGGAAAAATGTTTTTTTTTTTTTGTGCCACAATACAATGGTGAATCACCCCCACACAAGCAGACCTGAAATGATAGATTATCTCAATTGACTCAGCTGCACCACATCATCTGTTGTAGGAATCCAGCTCAGATGGGAACGAAGCCAACACCCTCTCTATAAAGTGACTCCAAATCAGTCATATCAGTTTTGTTTAAATACTTCTCTAGTCTCAAACATTCATCCAGCCTTATAAATAAAGTATTCAGCACAGGCGTATGGTGATTTATCACTTGGCCAGTATGTCAGGCTGGTACTTGCCTTGGAATAAAAGAAAAAAAAAAAACATCAGACCCGTTGATCAGTGTTTTTCTCCGCTGTCATGATGGCAGCGAATCAATGATTTTACTCAGATTTAGAGGTGTCAGTCTGAAAAGAAATGGAATGAAATCTGACTCACCCTGCTTTAAAAATCTGACTAAAATTATTTAATTAGTCTGTCTGGGTTTCCTTGGAGAGTTTTGGTATTTTGTGATGGTCTAGATGCTGTTTCAGAGGCTTTTCCACCTTGAGGAATAAAATTCCGGTTGGGGCGGGGGGCTGAATCCTTCTATTTTATTTATTTATTTCTCTTTTTGCATGAAACAACTCCAAATTGAAGATTTTGAAGTGGCATAAAATATTGCCTCAGTCCAGAAATATCCGTATCGGTGTCAGCCTTCACAAACTCACCCTGTTCCTACCTTTCGCCTACTCTTATTTTATTTTGTTTCCCAGCAAAGGAAAACAGGGCACAGTGGCTCTTGCACTCTAACAACAGGTTACTTGCACTGTAATGTTGGTGATTCAGAAACTGAAGCTGCCTGCGGTTACTCTGGATAGGATTTTCAGCTAAATGCCCAAAATGTGAACACAGGTGTATCGTCATCTATCGTCAGGCACAACAGCATGAAGCTCAGTTCCACATGAAGCCATCACACCTGGTTACTGGACGCCGCTCGGTGACAGTTAACCTGAATTATGTGGGAATGAAATCAGTCCGGCACAGAGGGAAACCAAGCATCTGTTCCCGCAGGCTAAGAAGCCATTTTAAGAGCTTGACTTCAGTGCTGCTTGAGCGCGAGAAATGCAGCCTCTCGGCAATATGCCTGCTGTTATCCAAGGACAACTGTGTCTCTCTGAGGCTCTGGTGTGCGCAGGGAAGATATTCTGCCGTGCGCGAGAGTCTTCATCAAAGCAGATGCATGCCACTGTGTGCCAGTCGCTAATGCCTCCTGGCATGTGATGTCTCTTAAATTACCACTGCTGCTTACCGTCATAAGGAGAGAGTGTTTTCAATCGGCACGCGGCTCAGTCAAATGTGTGTTTAATCTGCCACCTCGCCTCTCACTTTAATTCAATTCAGCTTGACTTGTCATTCTGCCTTACACAGGTACACAGTGAAATGAAGAGGTTTTTCTCAGGGTCAAAGTACATTTCAGTGACTAAAAAGAAGATAATACAAAATGAAACAGTAAAATAAGGCAACACAGTGCAGCAACAAAATAGTGAAGTGTTACACAAAACAGAAAGCTGCTCGCTGTTCCTCCAGTGCAAACGGAGCTCAAGTTTTCACAGATGCAGGTGAAAAGCTGATGGAAAAATCACTTCCAACATGTTTATCCCAGCAAACCCGGGGGGGACATTGTTGGGTTGTACAGTTACGTGGGCACTATATGAGTCCATATGGTGGAGAGATATCCTCATTAGTTTCTCTGTGCTCCCCTGGGCTGCTGATCCACAATACTTTATTTGTATCTCTCCATTCACCTCTATAGTGTGGCAAGAATAACACATGAATGAATAATAAATGAAAGTGAACAAAGCTGTTTTATTGAATGTAAAAAAAAAAAAAAAAAAATGTTCTCAGGATCCATTTTTGAGGGAATTAAGCGTCTCCTTTCTTGTTATTTTCCTATTTGAATTGGAAAGTAGATCTGGCAGGATCTTCTGCATAGTAACCTTGTACCAGGAAGAAATAACCTGAATTCCCAAATAATTGTAATCACACAAAAAAATATGGGAGTGGTTGGTTGTTATAATGGCATAATCTGCTTTGCTTGTGTACATATTTGTGCTAAAAGTGATATATTGGGAGCTTTTTTGCTATGGAAGTGAATGGAGGCATACAAATGCAGTATAGCAGATGAGAAAACCCATAACTCGACCAAAGTTCAGTTTTACTGTAATCAAATAAAAGACTTTTTCTTTATGGTAAGAAGGAACGGGATCTGATGTTGAGAAACAGTAACACTAGCTACTAACACAAGTGGTGTGAGATGGAGGCTATTTTAACTTTGACCTCACTGGTATCAGTGCATCAGTGTAGCAATAATATACTGATATTTAAAGGACTACACTACTCTATTGTACCTGCTGCAGTGGAAGTGACTAATGCAGAGTAATTTCAAACTTTCCCCGGTATGCAGAGGTTATAATGGACCTGTAGGTGCTGTCAAGCTTTTATTGTAGGAGTAAAGTGGCAAGTTACTGCAATAAGCTTTATTGACACTAATGACAATCCTTTGAAAGCAAATACACAGAACAGTAAGAGTGGGAATCACCAGAGGCCCCACAATACATTATTATCATGATACTTAAATGATACTATAGTATTGTGATTTTAAACATTTTGCATATGCTGAGCATTGCAGTATATCACTGCTTATTACCTTTTTTCAACTGCTAATTATATGTACTTTGTTATATCTGTTATATCTAATAAGATACATTTTTCATTTTGTTCATCTCACTTCAGTCATTTTTATTGCAGCAAAATGGGACAGGCTGACCAGCTCTGTCATAAAAACCTGTCATAAATGTTGCATTAAGTCTTGATGATACAGTATTGATACTTGGCATCCATGTATTGATAAAATATTGACGATGTTTTTCTCCACCCCTACAGAATAGGAACAATAGGACTTAGTTACTGAAGCTGCATCACTGCTTTCTTACTGGGTTTGTCTTGGTTTGTCTCCATCTTTGGTGCTGTGTGCTCACTGCTGTGGTGTTTCCCAGAGTTTACCTGTCAATCAAACAGTGTGGGCGGGACTTGGAATTCCCATTAATGTAGTTTGAGTATCTCTTTTCTTCGTCTGCTCAGCTGTGGTGGCTGTTGCTGCTCAATGCTAACTAACGCATCACATCCTGTGCAGCAGGAAAGAGCCACCAGACACCAAGTGTTTAGAACAGCATGTTCAAAAGCTTTCATGAACTGAATATATGTTGAATCAGTATTACGTTGTATGAATTGGTAATAGAGAGCAGCAAAACAGACATTCATACATATGAAAATGTTGTAAGTGATCACTTTCACAACTGTCAGCGTTTATCAAAGTGTTTGCACAGTCTGCAACACTCTGCTTGGTCGTTGATGGAAAAATCTGCGTTTTATCCTCAGACGATGGCTGCCTCTGGTTGCCGTGGTGATCCATCAGACTGCCAGAGGCGCCGCCTTTATTTGGAGCATTTTTCACAAACGAAGAGAGCACTCAGCAGGCTTCGTTCTTAAAGCACCTCCCTAAAATACCTGCAGCCTCTTTGTTATTTTATGAGCCCCAAAAAGCAGAGAGAACGAGGGAGAAGAGAAGAGGAGTGCAAGAGACAAGAGACAGAGAAAGAGGCAGCTTGAGAAAGAAAGATAGAGGGTGGTGGTGGGGGGCCTTGATGTAAAAAATAAAAAGCAAAGTCACTGTGTGTCTTGAGTCTTATCTAAATGACCTCAGATATCACATTCACCCAGATGCTGAACTGGGCCTGATTTGAGGTAAACAGCTTGACTTTGAGGATTACACTTTCGAGCTTGCGGTAGCAAAAAAAAAAAAAAAAAAAAACCTGGGCAGAACTCTTGCTAGACTAAGCCATACTCAAGTGTCAGTCACTGCAACTATAGAGCTCAAGGACGTTTGGCGATGTTTAGCCAGCTCTACCGCTCAGAAATAAAACTTAGCAGTCTGGATTTATCAAAATGCTCCCGATCAGAGAGTTCGGCTTCGAGATGAGTCAAGCAGAGATTAGATCACGGGGTTCAGATAAGTCAGACGTCTTAAGAATTAATGCAGCCGTTCCCACTGAAGAATAAAGAAACGATGTGGTCGTCAGGTTCTAGTGACCGTGAAAGAAGACAAAGATCACAGGTCTAATCTCTGCAGCAGCCGTGCATCCTGTTGCGGTGTTCTTTAGCAAAACACCGAAGCCTTCACTGCTCGCTCATTGTTATTCTCTCTGGATGAGAGCGCCGGCTTAACCGCACGATGATATGCAGTTCCGTGCTTTAATTTCCCCTTCATTATAATCTTTTGCCACTACACGCACAGCGTATGCAACTCAAAAGCAATATCATTCCACTATTTATGCAGCGAGCGTTTATGAGAGTAAAAACAATCATGCACTGCGTGAGATCTGCAGGTTTACTGCCGGCTGCAGTGTCAGATTTAAATGCCGTGGTGTGTCTACTCGCACTTGCAACCCAGCATGTAAATATAACCCTCTTTTCTCTAGCACCCTCGTATTCCCGCCCTCCTCAGACACAGGCAATTATGCTATTCATTCTCTGCCAAGCTCTGCTCCGAACCATGACTCTCTTCCCATTAGAAGTCACTTAAGCATCGTGCTGGAGGAGGCTAGTGGAGTTGTGGAGAGGGTCTCTTTCTTTCACACGCAAGCATACACACATACTAACAGCCCCCCCCCCCTCCCCTCCACACACACACACACACACACTTATGGCTCTGTGTAAGTGGCTTTCCAAACCAGTGAGACATCTCGGTGTGAGCGAGTGGAGAAGGAGCTCCATCTTCATCTTCAGTCTGTCATTCACCTCCTGCCCACTTCAGTCCTCAGCACCTGATCAGATTGCACTGAAGTTCAGACCCACCTGCCCCCTGCTAATTCTCCATTTCCGCCTCTCTCATAACATCTGCTGACAATTAACATCTTCACTGAGTTTATTTTAATTAAGCAATCATAAAACAAAGAGCGAAAGTTAATAAATATAATGATGATGCTCACAGAAAGAAGTTAATAATGAAATTGATTGAAAACGTTATTTGAAATTCGTATTCTAAAAGACTATACAGGCGATTTTGACATTTACTCATATTTTACATTGCAGCAAACCAGTTTGCAAATCATTTGTAGCTACTAAAGATTTCAGATTATGGATTTTGGGTAGCACTACAGTACAAATACTTGAAGAGATTTCACCTGCAAAACCCATTTATGTGATGGTCCTCAAACTTGTGCACATTCTGATTTGTCCACTTCCAATTTGTCCAATTCCAACTCTTAATGATTATCTTCACATTTGTAATGACATGTACACCCGTTTATTGCCTCCTTTAGGTGCCGTTTACACGACAACGATTTTCACAAAAACGGTAAACTTTTGTTGCGGTTTGGCCTTTCATTTACACGACAACGGCGTTTTAGGTGCTTGAAAACACAAACTTTTGAAACCGGGTTCCAGAGTAGATTTTTTTGAAAACGCCGCTCTCCCCGTTGCTGTGTAAACTGGCAATACGCAATTCTTGTGAAAACGATGACGACACGGCCCCACTTCTCGCGTGACTATGACGTTTTCACCTATGCGCGAACAGGAAAACAACAACAATGGTGGACTATCGAGCTGTTTGTGCGCAGGCGCCAGGTGCTACTCTGTGGTGTTACATTGCAAAGTTCACTGCCACCTACTGGCCTGTCATGCACACTACAGCGTTTTCAGTTGTATTTGCGGATCCGTGAACGAGGATCATTCTCACAGCATTATCGTATAAACATGGAACTTTTTAAAAACGCAAAGGAATGAGTTTTCCGTTTTCATCAGAACTGTTGTTGTGTAAACGGGGCCTTAGTCATGAATAGAGCTCGTTTTGCTCTGGTCTCCATCTTGAAGTGGTTTTCAGTGGTTTTAGACCTGGACTTGGCTCTCAAAACTGAATTTTGTCTTGGAATTTACTACCGGGCCTTCACCTTAGCGGTGGATTGTAAAACAGTTGCATCCAATCTGCATCAAAACGACCTGTTTCAAATCAGGGGAAGAAATCCTAAGCACGACTGTAACTACAGCACAATGGGTAAGGCTGTCCATTTCTTCTCAAATCAACCCAAAAGAGCTTGTGAACCCGGCCGTTGTCTACTTAATGCGAGGCGTCTCTGCTCTGCCTTTTGATCTTTTGCTCTCTGTCTGTGACTGCAGACCACAGGAGAGCAGTGACACTGAAGAAGTCCTGCCTTGACGCCATCTGTACAGCTTCTGGCTCTCCACGCTCGCCATCACATGATGACACTAACGTCACCGCGCTCCCCGTGGCAACACACAATTATATGTACACACTACACACATGCATACAGTACATACAAAGAACCATTCACACACACTGTTTGTAACTCTCACAAGCACTCTAAATATCTTGTATTGTCCACTTCTGATAGGATAGATGTTCCTTCCTGAGTACAGATACAGATATTGCAGTGGAGTTTAAAATTATTTGTGCATTTTAGTCATGTGTTTATTTCCTCAGTAATATTTTTAAAAGCTTAATGTAGGCCAGAGTTTCTTCTACCATTGATTAGGTGAGTCACTGCCTTAAACACTGCAGGGAAAAAAAAAATCATTCATCTACGTTTCTGTGGAGAGTTTTAGTGTCCCGTGATGGTCTATGTGCTGTTTCAGAGATTTTTCCACCCTGACAAGAGTAAAAACCCGGGGTAAACACTGAGTTCTTGTAATGTTTTGGCATGAAAATGGTCACATTTCTGCAGCTTCACTCTAAAAATATCAGGCATCCAAAATAGCATCTCGGTTGATCCCCAGTGTGCACACATGACAACCCTGAATCCTAACCCTGCCTCAGACACACAGGAGAAAAGAGAAATAAATAAATTAGTGATCTTCTCCACCGAATGCTAAGAGACGGGGTCAGCAGACGTCAGGAGGAGGCCTCGGTGTCCTCACGGTCGCGGCCCTAATTGTTTGCGTCAGATCTGAGGCTCCCTTTGGCTGAACCTGTCAGACCGGCTCCTTTGATCTGTGTTTGCTCTGGCCTGTCAAGCTCTCCTGGCATCTAAGACCAAAGCAGAGCTGACTGCGTCACCACTGACAGAGGAAACCATAGATATTGTAGGGGTGGTCCCTGGAAGAGTGTGTTTTCCAAATATGATAATACTAGCTATCAATCACAGCTGTAATGATGGCTGATATTGGCATTTTGATTTCTATGGCGTGACCACAGTGACGGGTTATTTTCTTTGATCCGATTTGTAGTTGATAGTTTATATTTGGTTTGTGTAAGTTCACACTGGGAAAATACAAGCAAACTAGCCTCGATAATCTGTCATTCTGCCAGGTTAATGATTTCATCGAAGGAAAAAGCAAATATGATTTAGTTAAATTTACTTTGTTCATCGTAGTTAAAAACATATGAAGGTCATCATGTGAATATGAACATCAGTCCAGAGCGAAATTTTCCTTTGGTTCATGTTGCTAGTAAGTGCTAGATAGCAAATGTCAGCATACCCATAAAGCCTTGTGTTCGGGGTTGTTTCTTCTTTGGATTACCATATTTCTCTTGTAAGATGCCTCTGAAGAGACTCACAGGACCACAAAATCGTTCTTCTCACCTCACCAGAAAAACCCAAACTAAAGGAATAAACACTTCCATGAAAAGTTTCTTTCTGAACCCACCAAGAAATGTGTTCTCGAGGCAAGCCAACAGCATCACTCCAGTCTTGTTCTTATTTTGTTCCCAGGTAGCACTTTTGTTTTTAATAAAAGTATTGTAGCTCATCTGCTTATGTAAGACACTTATCAAAGAGCCCCAAAGGTTTTAAAGAGCAAAGAATCACAGAAAAGCCAAAGCTTTTGGAAGTTTGTAATTTACGGAGATGTTTATGGGTCCTGACACGCAAAGTTACTCAAGGAGCGGAAAAGTGCCCCGGGCACCCCTAACACCAAACATCAGCTAGCAATGGACCAGAAGGGCACAGAGGTGGAGAGGAGGTGACTTCTCCCTGGCAACATCGACAAGACCTCAAACCTCCGTGCAGCTCGGGCGAGGTGAGGACTCCACAAAGACCTTAACTCCTGCGGACAGCCTGCGTGTGCCGGTGAGGAGATGCCAGGCTTACAGACAAGGAGCGAAACCTCTGAGTTAGCAGTCACTTCAGATACGAGTGCTGCAGCTTGTCGTGACATTTTCTGTATTTATATATTTCAGATCAGGTCATGTAGAAGTCCTTTGTTATGTCCATGGTTCATATGTGTATTGCAGGTAACCTGGAACGCTCCCAAGGCATTATTTTAGGTGATTGCAAGCATCTGCTGAGAGTCCAAAAAAAAAAAAAAAAAACTCTCTAGACAGCTGACAGTCTCCAGCAGCAAATTGCTTCTTTCTTTATATTTGATTTGTAATAAACCACATTATCTTTTACATGTCATTTAAACCCTGTCTGAATTCTTACTGTTGCTTCCCTGTGAGCCGGGGTTGCAACACCCTGATAGAGCTAAAACAAACAAACAAACAAAAAAAAAAACAGCTATATGGTTCCACTCACTACTAACAATCCTGAAAGACTCCAATCTGGTTTGATAAAAGCTGGTTTGTGTGAAGTTTTGACAACTGAAGACATTTTCATACTGACAGTCATCAGCTGATGCTCGATTCTGGAGCCTCTCAGAGATTTATCTTGGCATTTTTTGAATAAACTTTCTTACAGTCATCTGTGGTGTCATATTTCATGCACCGTGCAAGTTGCTTATCTGAAGTTTTGAGCTTTTAGAGTCTGTTTCCAAACATCCCACTCTCATTTCTCCCAAACCGTATCACCATTAGCTTTTTCACTCATGCATGCTCTCTTAATGAAGGTTATATTCTTGCCATGGGCTAAAAGACTGCCAGGATTGAGGTGAGGCTTCAGCAGGATTCATGTTAATATGTTCATTCATGTGAATCGAAATACCACTGAATTTGCATAGATATTACCCTTTTTCCTCAGAGGAAATACGCTCTTTTTTTTTTTTTTTTTTTTTTTGCATGTGACAGCCGACCATCCGGCTTCCTTGTTCGCACTGTCAGTCATTCTGATCGACATTTTGGCAGTAACCCTGCACTGCCTTCTGGTTTAGGAATAAAGCAGCTCAAGTGTGGCTCTAAGAAGGTCTGAAAACAGAAAGGGGGAACTTTTCTTCCTCAGGGCAAAATGTCCTTTGGAGTTTGTGCTGGACGAACATGTATTTGGTCACAGGTGTGTGAGGTCTATATGTTGCAGGGGAGCTATTTATAAAGAATTTATTCTAGGAGCAGATGTAAAAGGTTATGGTAAAGTAGTGCAAGGGGACAGGGAGAACGCTGCAGGGACGAATGTGAACATCTTTCTCCTGAGCCCTCTTTCCATCTTTCTCTAATGCGGGCTCGCTTTTTTTTTTTCTGTCACGGACACGTGCTCATTGACACACTCAGGTGCTAACAACACTCCTCTCCTGAGTTATATCGACAAAATGTCTTGGGTCTAATGGAGGAATAACCCCGAATAAGATATCAAGGCTGTGATAAATTATTCATCGCAGGTTGCCAAACAACTTTCTAGCATTTTGTTTTTTTGTTGGGAGAATGTGTGCCCTGCAAGCATTTGATAGACAGAGGCATACATCAACATCAGCCCAAACAAATACAAAATTCCACAGCATATCTTTATGGGAAATTCGCATTTGGCAGAGTTAAAATACATATTGACACAACTTTGGAAACATTCGAACTGATATGAAAAAGATACTTTAGCTCTGATTCTTGCAGGATCACCCATTAGTCAATTTTTTTTTTTTTAATATAGCACTTTCCATACAATTCAGTGCTTGCATGCAAAGTGCTTCACAAGATGAAACAAGAGAATGTGAGATTTTTAAGAACTAATTATGATAAAGGTTGCAGTAATGGCCGACTGCATGTCTCAGCTTTGATTTTGGTGCAGTGTTACATGGATGCTTCCAGTCTCATCAGCATCTGTTGAATGTCAAAGTGTTTTGCTGGGTCATCCAATGATGAAAAACACAACAGTGAATTTGGACTCAGTACAGCTGAGGCACCTGGCATCACACAACTGTCGCCCCTGCTGTTTAGGGCTCTCTTTCCCTCTCTCTCTGTCTGGTTCTGACTTTAACCTTCCTTTATTTTCTCCTCTACCTTCATCATTTCTCCCTCCTTTCTCTCACCCTTTATCCCTCCATTTGCTGGTCTGTGTGTGGTGTCCCTGGACACAGGCAAAGGTGTCAGAAGGGACGTGTAAAACTGTCATGTTGGGAATGGAAGGCTCCTGGCCCTGAGGGGAGGGGGGGGGATTATAGCCTCGGCAAAGGTCATGTTTTATGGGCCCTTCTTTTAACCCCTCCAAATAGAGGTGATTATGGAGCACAGTGCAATCGCAGTGACCTACTGTCCTGTCACAAAGCCTCGTGTTCGCACTCAACCTGACACGCCTGTAATAATAGCAATGCAGCTGTGTATCGCCATAACATGTGACAGTCCATCATGGATCGTGAATGTATGACCATAGATGTGTCTGAAAATCTCCAGCCCGCTTTGGTAACACTTAAATTCGTCCGTATTGCAGTAGTAGCTGAGTGATGCACTTGATGCACTTGTTCTCATGCCAGTGTTATTGGACAGCCTGTTTTGTTTTGTCATCAGATAGGGTTACAAGTTGGAACTGATATTTTATTGAGTTAGCCTATCTGGCATGTAAGACAATAAATAGACATTGTATTTAAAGACTCATGCCACGAGAAACTCATTTGTTAACTGAGAGATAGATTTACTCAGTAATAGATATGCCTTTTTTTTAATTGCAATTTATAT
The DNA here is from genome assembly GCF_902150065.1 of Myripristis murdjan. NCBI lineage: Eukaryota > Metazoa > Chordata > Actinopteri > Holocentriformes > Holocentridae > Myripristis > Myripristis murdjan. Next base: position 21,319,490 of record NC_044002.1, on the reverse strand, counting down.
CACATGGAAGGTCAAGGGTACAAAAAATTATACAAGATACATTAAAAGTCTGCGATTGAGGAGTTAGCATAAAAAATGTGATAAATGCAGTTTAAAAAAAAAAAAATCACAGCATGAAATTCATCACTTGCTGTCTCTAGAAGAAGACCTGGTGTGTCAAAGTGTTATTTTGTAACAAAGCAGTTAGATTACTTATTACCCTTTTAATAATTAGTTTAAATTGTGTGCTGTTTGTTTTAGCATCGCTTTTTGTCAAACAGAAAATTTCTCACTTCAAAACCCAAGTGGCTCAAAGGTCAGTTTTCAGTTCGATATTTGATTTCATGAAGGGTGCACAAAGGAGAAATTTGGAGTTTAAGCCTGAGAGCGGATGAGGTATGAGGAGTTCCTGTCAGTGGGACAGAAAAAGATCACCACAGGCTTGGATCTGAACCACATCTGAGCTGTCGTGTACTTTTTGCCAAGTACAGAGTGCTACTACAAAATAACACTTCTTTCTTCACCCCGATACGATTCCTGGAACGCTTGTCTGTCAGCAGCTTCTAAACTTCCCCTCTGGCCTTTCCATGTAATTCAGGGTCATTTTGTGTATAATCCTACAATGGCAGCAACTGTCCTGCACTCGCCCAGCACCACAGATAGTTCCTTCCTGAATATAAATCAACAAAACCAAATTAAAGGGGCACTATGACTGTAACTGTTGAGCAAATGGTATTGATCAAGAACCTTATCAACCCCCAACAGATATATTATGGCCATTTGGTGCTGTGGAGTAGTAAAATCGTTGCTCTTTTAATGTGTTGTGAAATATAATTCTAATGCTTAGCCATTAACTAATTACCAGACCGGAACTTGTGATGGTAAAACTTAATTTAACAATTAATTTTTCTTTAATTGTAATTAATTAATTTCTCATGCTTATCCTTGGATAACCTTTATGTGGATGACTGAGAAACTTCACGGATAATTTCTCAAAACATTTCCTCCTGGGAGTGGCACAGGAGCACAGCAGTAGTTCAGCAGGCCTGCATTAAAAAGTGGGACTTCTACAGTTTCTGCATCTGTATTAATGGAAGGAGTTTGAATCAATAGCCATTCAAATGGGAAACCTAATGTTTAAGTGCCATGAAATGCAACAAAAATCAAATGATCCCAGTTGGTGCGAGGGCACTTTTCTGTTTAGTCAACCACAGCCGTGGATTTGAGCCAAGTCACAACACTGGAGGAGAAAAAGGGATGTGATGTGTGTTATTACCTCCCTGCTGTCTGCAGAGACTTGTCGGCCTCAGTAAATCAGGAGAAGGGTTGAGCGGTCACAAAGAGAAAGCCATAGGCCCAAGATGATTACCCGTCAATGGGATCAATTTTTATTCGGGACAGGCACCCGTCGCCACGTAATGGCAGAATAATCTACGATACTGTGACAGGACGGGATGAATATGTCTGGGATGGAGCAAGCTGGATGCATTCCAAGCACTTTGGGCAGTCCAGTGTGTGTGTGTGTGTGTGTGTGTGTGTGTGTGTGTGTATCATCACTCTGTGCTGGGATGTCGCCTGGGAATTCTGATACCCTCAGACAAGACATGATACTGGGCCCCTTTAACCTTGATGCATCTCTGTCAGACTGGATAACTTTTACTCTAATTCTAAGTGCAAATTCACACCGAGAACCTTTGGAGCAGTTTGATTCTCTCCAGAGGGTTCAGTCCTTCAGTTTGGCTCATTCTGGGCACCTGAGAAAAATGTCATTTGGACTCAAACGACACCAAATACCAGCAACAGGACTCCTGAAAATTCCTCTCAGTCCTCTTCGAAGTGAAAAGCGATACATTTTGTTATTAACGAGAACTTAATCCAAACCAGCTACAGGAAATGACTGCAGAGTGCTAGGGTTTATGGGTACAAGGACATCTGATAGCCAGCAGTGTTGGGGCTAAATGCATTGTGTTTCTTCGTGTGTTGTGACTGGCATGATGACCATAGAAGTTAAATTAAGGCAAACATAAAGCAAGATGTAACTTCATTTTGGTAAAGCAACCAAGGCATAAGTATCCCTACAACAAAGTGGCTGACGTTCTAAATCAGGATTAATAGGTGTGATGAAAGAAGACAGGAAAACAAACTCAAAAATGGACGTAGGTATATGACTGGCATGTAAATATGCACACGTCATCTATCATTTGCCCTTGTCAAGTACTCTTTATTGGACTAAAAATCAAAAACGAAATAAAATGAAAACTAATGAAACATACAAAACTGTAATAACTGTGATCTCCTCATCAGAGAAACTTCAGCTCCAATACCACAAAGAAAAACCACAGAAATACCACAAAGACAAAAACTCAAAGCACATGGCTGACAACGACAGGCGATATTGAATTTTGTTTCTCAAGTTTTACCTGAAATGTAATAAGCCTTACATACTTGTAAATCCTCCTTTGTTTTGAATATAGTTGGTTGAAGATATTGTTTATGTGATGCTGCTATTTCATATGGAACCCAGTCATGTGATTTCTAAACTGGCTGGCAGTGTGCACACGATGTCATTTACCACTCCCTCACCTGCATTCGTAAAAACCAGGCAGATGTCGGTATGCTATTTCTCACCAAGGAAAGCCATGTGAGCCGAAACATCCACTGCTGCCATTTTAATTCACTTGCACTTCATTCTTTTTGCACTGTTTGCACTGTGGAATAAAACATGTATTTTTGGCAACAAGTGAAGTCCTGATCTATCTTTTGCAGCATGCAGGCCTCTCCCTCCTTAACTACTAGAGGCATATGTCTGAAATGTCCCCTCTTGCTTTATAGTCCGCCCTCTCCAGCTCTCCTAACTGTGTCCAGGATAGAGCCAACTACAGTGTCGTCCGACTGCTACTTCTCAACACTCGCTCGGCTCTCCGACTCTCCAGTCAAGCCTGCAGCATATTCCCAGCACAGGCGCTGATGAGAGCAGCGGAGCAGCCATGCTCACCTGTAGGGGAACCAGGGGTGATCAGTCAGAAACAGGAAGAACACCAGGGCGGAAAACACAGACACACCAGGGACCAGCGGGAGCCCGGCCGCTCTCCCGGAGCTCTCTAAACACTCTCCGTCTCAGTGACTTTGGCCTACATTCGCAACCTTTTTCACAAGCAGGATATTCTTAGGCACAGACTATCCTTAAAACACAGCTACTTGAATTTTTGGGGGTGGTGTGATGGGCTGTGAGGGAGACTCAGACCCAGTTTTCCCCACTGGCATCACCACAGTTTCATCTTGTCTTAACTCACTCATGTCAGGAGCTCAACTCCCATCCATGAACTGTCATTACTGTCTAAAAAAGGAAACAAGTTGTAAAAACTCTTTTAAACAAGACATTGATTTTAAGGGGGTATAACATAATCTGTGACCTTAATCAGCCTCTGTTAGGAACTGGTAGGAATGACAGCAGCATTGATGGGACTTCCTGTGCAAGTCTTTGGCCTTGCCCACCTCTGCAGTCCCTTTGAGCTGTGGTGGCCTGCATATGACACAAACAGGCCACATTTTCACAATAGAATCGAGCTTGCTGATTAGAGCAGAGATTGAACAGAACCGTCTTGTTAATAGATTAAATATCACAATGCTAAATACATGATTTGTTCTGCCATTCGCTTGATTGGAGGGATAATCTATTCGCTGAAATTTCCTGCAACACTGTTTGCATGCTGATACGACCTTCTGCTGCTTTTCAATTGAAAATGTGAATGGTTTGCATGTTTAGGAGGAGGGGTAATCATTGAGTCATTCGTAGTGATTGTAATTTTGTGCAGTGAGGCAGTTAAAATCTTGCTTGTTGCCCCCTACAAAGACAATTTTTGCTCAGTTGCAGACAGTTTAGAGAATTCCTTCTTATGGTCTCTATTCAACACCCATCTCTGCCGGTAAACTTCTATCCAACTATTCTTCTAGGGAGAAGTGTACAAGCTATCCTTTTGTTTCTGTTCTCCTTTCTGTCCTTCCTTCTTTCCTCATTTTTCTCTCCCTCTTGCATTATCTCTCATATAATCCCCACTGAAATGGTACATATCCCCTCACCAAGCACGGTAAGACGAGCTGTGTGGCCGCATCGCTCCAAGTCTGCCTGGCATTGATCCTGTTGGCAGAGCCTGAGCCGAAGTCTCCTTTGAAGAAAAGACTTTTGCACAGTTTTTAACGAGACTGTGCGGCTCTGCCTCACTCCTCAGCCGCACAGACACATAAAGCACCAAAGATCCTTGTGAAAGTGCCTGTTTGGCCATGTTTTCCTGCTACTCGCAGCGTGTGTTCTGGACGAGGCCAGAAATCCTGTTTCAGGTGTTTGGCGTGCAGCAAGAGGGGTGTGTTCACATGGCTTTTCTGTTTTCCCATCTTCACACCCCTGGAGGTGTGCTGTTGTTGTGGAGCTCTGGTATTTTTAGAACGTTAATGAATTGAGTTGAGGTGTAAAATGGCTGCCACGGGAGGTCAGACGCTGGTCATTTGTCACCGGGCCGAAGTAAGTGAGCTTGAAAGACAGAAATAGCTTTGTTTGGACTGCCAAGTCATCTCAAGCCAATCTACCGGAACCAGAGGGCCCAGTATTTTGCAGACCAGATTGGGAGCCTGGCTCTCCATTTCTTCCAGTGCCTCCTTCATCTTTCCCTGTCACACACTGCCCTAAGGCGTTGTCCGCCAAACACAAAAACATAAATATCCCACACTGCCCTAACACGGCTTTCCCAACTGTCTAATAGTGCCTGTGAGTATTATACAATATATAAAGTGCCTTCAATCCCCATTGTGTATGAGGTGCCTCTGGCAAACATTCTCCTTCTTGTCCCTCCTTTAGTTTGCAGGTATTACATCTAGCACTTTTCCCTTCATGTTGCCATTCATTTCAATTCAGCTCCATTCTTTGTACTCCTATAAAGGGAATTCGGTGTAGCAGGCAAGGTTTACAGTAAAAAACTCACCACAGCATAGACCTTGTACCGAAATATCTGCTTAGAGAGGAGGCTGGTAGGATGGTACACTCAGTGCAGATATACGCAGGGTGTTATTACAGGTTTACTACACAGTTATGTTGACTAATTGATTCTGATTGATTCATTATTTCTATTAACCTCATTGACTACCTGTCCCCTCTAACCCTCAAAAAACATTTTATTGCAATTTCTTTGCTTTTACTGCTTGGTATGCACTTGATATGGAGACCATCATCTACAAGTCATCTGATAAGTGGGATAATCCACTCGGTAACAGCCCAACACATTGTGGATTATCCCTTACATATGATGCCACATCGGTCCACGTACACATCCAGACATGTAACTGCAGGTATGAGTAAACGGCCCCCTGCAGGCAGCAGCTTGGACTGCCCTCTGAGCGGAGGAGACCAGGGCTCACCCTCCTCGCGACATGATGCCTTTCATAGATCTTAATTAGTTGTTCCTGAGTCACAGCAATAAGCTCACAGCCCATTTTCACCAAACTCCCCTGCCTCTTTTTAACAGAAATGTCCACCCTCAGACACAATTACACTGCTACATGCAGTATAACGTCAGCTTCCTACTCCAGGAGTTATTTTGTGATGAAGTGTTGTAATTTACTTTTCCTACATACACATTTCCCCTTAACCTGCCTCTTTCTCCTCCTCCTCCTCACTTAGTGATTTCCTGTGTTTCTCAGACTGCAGCTCTGCACCACTTACTCAAAACAAGTGTTCAAAATCTTTCACTATCCATTAGATAGTCCACGATATAGTGTGTGAAGTATTTTCATGCAGTGTGCAAATCCTCAATGATGATCAATCATTTTTCTGTGTATAATTAATTAATGAACATCTGGCCAGGTGTTTCAGAGGGGAATTTTCCTTTAAAGTTGAGCTGCCAGGCTAAAACAGAGGCCTACAAGAGTTTCAGTGGTTAGGGTCAGTGTTAGGGTTAGATGCAGATTGGAGGGAATGAGGATTTTGAATTTGATGAACCAAACAGAATTTTGTTGATTGTTGTCTGTTCCTCTAAGGATAATATATATCATTAAGCTAGTTCACTGCCAGTGATGCATTTATAGTCAGGGTGCAATTATCTGCCTTGGGAGAGCAAGTTCTCCTCTGGGTCAATGTGAAAGGGCAGCACAGTGATCCCACTCATTTAAAAAAACAGCACTGGAGTCATCATGTTGATTGAAAAGCAATTCCCTGTTGTTTGCCTGCCACTGGGACAGCAAATAGGAAATCTTCCTTTAACCTGCTTAAAGGGTTCGATGAGAGAAAAAAACACTGTGGTTGTGAGAAAACTAAAGGGAGGGGACAGGAGGTGAAGGTGAGATTTTTTTCCCCACTCAGGAGCACTGAGGCGTAGCGTTCACAGCAAAAACAGACAATCTCATTGGTCATCGTTTGTACGCAGAGAAGCCCATTGGTCACTGGTCATTCATCATGTTATTTACTGTGATGATGCTCCTGAAGAACTTGGTCTAAAATCAATGTCAGCTTCATTCAATACTATTACAACTACTATTACCATTACCACTATTACACATACTATTACTAGTACTACTACTTCCACTGCTACTAATGGTACTAAAAACACCATTAGAACATCTACTGCTGCTACACCAGAGACAGATCTGTCTGCAGTGCGATTGAGGAAAAAAAAGAAACTAATTTTATGTTCTATTGCCCTTTATATGATGGGCTGAGGAGCGTGCTTTATAGTCAAATGACTTCTATTTCTGAAAACGGCTTTTAGTCAGACAGTTATCAAAGACTTGAGATTGAGAAAAAGGCCGACTGATTCTACGTGGCAGGCCTCATCTTGAAAAGTCTGGGTGAGGCCGTGATCAAGGGTGCTTTGCGTTGTCGCTGAGCTTGTTCAGAAATCTGTTTGTTTCACACAAGCTTTTCAAAATAAAAGGACATATGCTATTTAACTATTTAAGGCAGAATGCGTAGTTTCAAAAGGGAAGGCACACCACTTTGTTATGGTATGGGGAAAAGATGATGAATACTAATGAATTCTCATGAGTTTAACTATACATGCCTCATGTATGAGTAAGAACAACTCTTTTACGCTGTTACAACCAAAAATATAACGGCATTTTGCTCCTTTTTTGGTGTTTTTATGGACATGTGATATCAAAACATTGGATTCAAGAGACATTTAAAAGTGCTGCATCAATGCCTATCGGTTATCAGAGCTCAGACTATGATCCTTCCTCAAATGCATCCTTTACATTAGTAAACAAAGTGGTGTGCCTTGCCATATGAAATTGCATAGTCTGCCTTTAATTCTACTATTACTATTACTGCTCCTATAGAAATACAGTAGTTTGGGGATATGTACAGGGGAATGGATGGGTAAAGGCTGTGGTCTCTCTCTCTCTTATTGTGTCCTGCACTCGCTTTGTCATTAACCAACCCCTCGCCACTCTTACACACACATGCCCACACACACATACACATAAACCCTGCCCCACCCCTTCCCTGTCTCCGTCTCTCTCTGGCCGTGGATGGCAGTGACCTTGAGGCAGTGGAGAATTTGGAAATTACAAACCCGTTGGAGAGTCAAGGGAGGGATGGATGTCAATAGTTTCCTTGGCAGATCCCAGACCTCATTTAGAAGTTGGGGAGCGGCGCGAGGAGGGGAAGTGTGCGCTTTCATTACAGAAGGTGATACTCGGACCCAGTGGAGGGAGAGAGCGAGAGGGAGGGAGGGAGAGAGAAAGAAAAGAGAAAGATAGCAAGGAAGGAAGGAAGAGAGAGAGAGATCAGAGGGTGAGAGAGAGAGGCAAAGGCAAAAAGGGCTGCAGGATCCCGGATGGAGGCTGGGTAACGTGAGAATACGCTCCCTCTTTTGTTTGCTCTCTTTCTCGATCTCTCGCTTACTTTTTTTTTTTTTTTTTGCTCTGTCACCCTTTTCTCCTTCTTCCTCTGTTTCTCTCTCTCCTCGTCTTTCACATACATGCAGGATATACGAACAGGGAGACATTAAAACTTGACGATATCTGGAGTTTCAGTCCCTCGCTTCCTATCCCACTCGTTTAAAAAATGCAGCATGTTGGGCGTGGAAGGCAGCAGCCAAAGTAGGATACTATAAAACATTCAATGACATTCAGCTACTTTTGATTTTTAAATCAAAATTGAACTTTGGGTGTGCCTTGAGTGTTGGGTTGTATAAGAGTCCACATCCTATATTCTGTATTGAGGACAGTATTCTGGATTAGCAGCCCAGGGTGGCACACAGCAGCTAATAAGGATATTTGACCATGATCTAGATTCATATCACATCCAGGAAGCTTTAAAACTCAACACTTTACCAAAGGTTTTTGTTTTTTTTTTTATCCCAGAAAAAGAGATATGTTGATTTATCATCTAACGTGCAGATATATGAAGAGAGCGCCTACTATTCTTGCCTTTTATCTCAAACAACACCCACATGTCAGCTAATATCTGACATGTTTGAGTGTTTCTGATCCCTTTAAATTGCCAGAAAGCAGCGCTCCACTCTTCCGACTGCTCATTCACAAACAACGCTTGTACACACACACACACACACACACACACATAAAACACAAACACACGTCATAAACGCCCGTTGCTACTTGATCTTTTATCATATCCCAGGACGCTGTGCTGTTTTCCTCCCTCTGGCAGTTCATTTCATGTTAACACAGCATCAATCTGCAGGTCTGCCCTGTTGCTCCTCACATCCATCGTGGCGCTGCTTATCTAAGTCACCTTCAGGGAAAACAAATGGCATTTATATTCATCCCACCCACCACCTTCTCCCCTCTCCTCTCTCCGCCTGGGCAGCTTTCAACAGTGTGCCTTTGCGAGAGTTGTGTGTCAGTAAGCAGCCGGCCTACCGAAGTGCCGCCGAGCAAGACACTGAATCCCCTCTGGCTCCATCATGGCTGTTTTCAAAGTGTTTTCATGTTCTTGACCCCTCGTTAAGCCGCTGACCCCACTCAAAGTGACTTTGCCCCAGGGACCCTGATATGAAAAAGATATTTTGGTTTGTGGTTGGTTTTAAATTCCTAAGAGGTCATACATGAGCACTCAGCAACACGTTCAAAGTGGTCCAATTAATAAGACATGATCTGTCATAATCACATCTATATTTTTGGCATCATAAATTATAGTGAATTAAAACTATTAGGGAACCCCACAGGTCCCTAGTTGCCACTTTAAAACAACTGACCTCCAACAAGGGCAAATTCCCCCAAGGGATCAATAAAGCATCATCATTTGTTTTATTTAAAGGTGCAACATGTAAAATCTACTTAAAAATGAAACAGTTTTTCATTTGTTTTTCACTAAAATGGCAGCAAACCAAAACCATCTACAGAGGCACTGTTGTCATTGTTGCTTAGGCTACTGGAGCGGCGCCAGTTTAAACTGTAACACCCCGTTCATGTCCTCATGATGGTTCAGAAGCTCCCATTTCCAGCTTTGCAAAGTTAGACGTAAAAACAGAATTGCATTCATGAGCTTGAGAGCTTACATAAGCAGAAATGTGATTTTCATTAGTTAGCTTTGACCAACAAGCTTGGGTGTTTCACTGTTTTAGTTACGGCAACCATCACAGAAAGGAAACCATTTGGGGATTATGTATGTGATGTATATCAAACATGACTTTATTTTCGAAATTTTTTGGCTGTTGCTCAGGTATAATTGGATCAAATGTATTAGTGTTCAGAGAAATCATTGAATTGTAATGTTACATGTAAAATTATGATTCACCTGACCTGATTGGACAACTTGGTCCACTTCCTGCTGGGAAAAAGAAAGAGAGGCCACATAAAGGGGCAAGAGGACTTCATCTTCCTGACTAGAAAATGGAAGTCAGGACGCGCCGCCATGCCAGCTCTCTGGAGGCACTGCTTTACGGCACAAAACAGGAAGATGGCGTTGATCTTCCCGTGCAGGTAGAGCTAAAACTTGACAAGTGTCTGTGAGCTGCAGAGGGAAAATGTAAAAAGCTGAACTAGTACAGGTTAAATCAGTTGTGTTATATAAATCAGTGATACAGAGAGGCAAAACTGGGCATTTCTTTGTATGAAAATGCTTCTGGTTATTTTGTGGATCCATTTTTTTGTTAGGGTAGAAAGAAGATTAGGATTTGGATGGGTGGTGGGGGGGCAGTGGAGTCGTCGCTGTTATAATCACTGCTTCGGGGCTTCTTGAGTCCGCTGCACGCTGTTTTCCACAGCAGCTCCTTATGCGATGCCTCCCATCACTCCCTACAGGCTAATTGGCCCTAACTCGATCTGAAACGCCAGATAGGTTCACCCATAATGCTTAGCGTTGATAACTATCCGCTGGGGGCTGCTCTTCTGTTTTTCAGCAAAGGCAGCTCACTCTGTGTGTGTGTGTGTGTGTGTGTGTGTTTGTGTGTGAGAGAGAAAGAGAGCGTGTTTTGGGTGGTGAGGGGGTGGGCGATGATGGTGGTGGCGGAGTGTGTGTCTGTCTGAAAGTGCATACCAGTCTATTTATGTGTTTGTATGCTTACGGGTGTGTGTCACAGCCCGCGTGCATGTGTGAGTGTGTGTGTGTGTGTGTGTCTGTCTACAAGTGTGTGCCAGCGTGTCTGCATGGTACAGTGCTAGCACATTGAGCTCTGCCTGCTCCCAAATGTCAGTTTGTGCTGCGCAGGTTGCCTGGCAGCGTGTCGAGGTTGAACGAATACACTAATTTGCCTAGAATCCACACCGCTCTGATGTTGATGCAGATCTGCTGACTCTTTATCCAGATTATCATAATTCACAACCTTATTATCTAACCTTAATTTTCTAAATAACAGATCTTATTATTCTAATTGCCGTACTCTGAAAGCTTTCACAGCCGGTAGTTTGGCACAACGCTGCCACTGCTACTGTAAAGGTTAATGTCAGCTGGTTAGAAATGGAGAGAATACCTTTTTGGGCCGCTTTTTCAAACATTTTCTGCTTTTTATGGCACTCCCAGTGAAGCCAAGGCGTAGTAATTGTGTGACTAGTGAAACAGAGAACAAATTAGTTTATCCCCTGTCCTGCCAGACGTCGTGTATCTACACAAGAGGTTTTGCATTTGTGTAACAAATCTCCCAGCGACCATGGCGTTTCAGTGTCTAAATGCACTGCAAAGGAAAGGCCTACATGAGGATGCTGTGTAGTAGCTGCAGCTGTGCCGTCAAGGTAATTTAACACCACTGTTACACATGGGGCGCACCTTGGTGGCTCACCTGGTAGAGCATGTACCACATATCAAGGCTGTGACCTTACCACAGCGGCCAAAAAAAAGACACCAAAAAAAAAAAAAAAAGAATCTAAAAAATTACTAGGCTAGCAGGGTTAAATGATACTGTCCAATATCACAAATTTCTCTTATATACATGAGCAATTCTAGCAAATCAGATGGACAATTGAATGTCAAAGTTTATATTATATGATTTGCTTTTCAGAGATTTTGTATAATTTAATTTATTCAACTCATTTTGTCATTTTAACAATTTGATAAGGTTTTCGATTTTGTCTAATTGGCTAATTTAAGTTGATAATTTGCCCACCTGGACAGGCCTTATTAATGGCCAGTAAGGGATCTGCTCTCTCTGCATGTGGCCCCACTTCCATTTTTCCCTATAATCTGTTGGGTTTTTTTTAGGGGGAGTTCTTTTTGGGGGGAGTTTCTTTTTTCTTCAAGTCAGGGAGTGTTGTTCTCTTTTGTTTGTTGTAAAGACATGGATTTCTAAAGCCAGTCAGGGCTGCAATAGATGCTGACCAGATTGGCAAATTATCAAATTAAATCATACCATTACACCAACTAAAAATAACTAATCAAATTGAAAAAATTACAAAATGTAGAGTCAAATAAATTAAATTAGCTAATTACACTAGATCAGAGCAAGAATATATGAAATGTAAATTATATGAAGAAAGACAGGAGAGAAGAAGCAGACAGTAGTAAAGAGAGGAGAACAAGCAGCAGGGTTATGGCCACCACAGAGTGTGTTAGGTCACCTGAAATTTTGTAAAACCGTACCTTGTACCTCCTAACAAACATTAGTTCTGCCTTATGGATAGCTGGAAGGAAACTGCTTCTGCGTGTCTTTTCAGGCGCAGTAAAGCCGACGTTAATTCCACGCAGATTGTGACTTCAAATTGCCCGAAAGATGCAGGGGAAAGTGCAGCTGCAGCTTCCATGGCCGTCAGTGTCTTCAGTCTATTAAACACACAACATGGTTACTGCTGTTAGTCTTTGTGTGGCAGCGCAGCAGAAATAAGAAAAAGATGGGAGAGAAGGGACAACCTATGTGAAAGTGAAAAAATTAGATTCAGGCACTGAGCCACCAAAACTTCAATATTTTTTTTATATTTTCACTGAAAGTCAGTTTTTTTTTTTTTTTCTCCCTCTCTTCTTTGTTTGAGCTCCAGAGCTGGCACAGCCGTCCAAATCCTCCTCTGCTCACAGCTTCTCTCCAACTTGGTGTGATAGTAATGGGAGCTGCCTTATGAATCATTGAGGACATTTATTTTTTCCGCAACCGAGTGTGATTTGGCTAAATGGATATGGATGATAAGAGCATTTCCATCTTATCTTTATTATTTAACGAGGAAAGGCCGGACGACGGATTGTCGGGGATCTTACCATGCGAGCCACAAAGAGCGGCGACATCCATCACCATTGTTTTCTTTCTCTTTTTCTCTCTCCGTCATGCTCTCCCTCTCTTTTCTTTTACAAACTCTCCCCCTTTTGTCTGTTTTCTCACTTTTTTCCTTTCTCTGCGCTCCAAATTAGTACCAGAACTTTTTTTTTCCCCTTCTTGAACTCTGTCTCTTTCTCTCATGCTCTCTATCTCTCTGTCCTTTAATTCTCTCTCTATCTCTCTCTCTCTTTCTCCCTCCGGGTCCTTATCTAATCAGATTTCTGACAGAAGTATAATTATTACATTTATACCAGCAGTATGTATTATTCCCAGAGAGCTTTTGGAACATTGCCATGACACCAAGTCCGTAAATAAGTCATAATAGAAGAGCTTCGTTCCAAATTGAGATATCTACCATGACGCCCACTTTGGCAAAATTATTTCAAAATGGGACTTTTTAAAGCAGAGCAGCAAGCTTTAGCCTCAACAACATGCGCCGCTCTGTCTTGGTGTGGTGCAGGGAAATGTGGAGAGGATTCTGGGCTTCATGTCGCTAAATAAAACACATGAAAACACACAGAGTTTAAAAACGGTTTGGCTGTGAAGTGTCCAGATGCACGAGAGGAAGCCCAATTTCCAGCTCACTCATGGGACAAAAATGAGACTAGAACTAAAGAGACCTACTTTTGCGAAATGACCTCAGACGCAAAAGTAAAATCAAATCCCATCAACTTTTAAAAGATTGAAGGTAACTCAATCCTTTATATTTTACACAAAAAATGTAAAGAGTAGAGTAAAATACAGTATTGTGTTTTGCTGCTCTCCATTACAGCTGTGAATTCAGTGAAGACTTCATGGCTCTGTACCTGAATGATCAGATGTTACCAGAATACACAGCTGATATGAATAATTCAGCGAGCGTGCCATAAATAGAGTTACTGTAGTGGCGAGGCTGTGGTATCGCTTTGATCCTGTTGGAAGAACAAACGGCTGCAACACTCCCTCGGCTGTCGCATCAATCATCCCAGCATTTCTGAAACCAGTCAAGACGAGGTGACTTCTCTGGGATAAAGTTACTGGACTTTTTTTTTTAACACAGTTCTGTGGCCATTTTTTTTGTCAAATGACCGTGGTGTATTGAACTTTTTGCTAAGTAAACCCCATCCACCTTCATTCATTTCTAACTTTACATGTGGCTTTCAGACTAATATTTCACTTATCATCCTGCAGAAGCACAGAGCCGGGGAGGAAGTGGAAATGGGTGATATGCAACACGATACGACAGCGCGACCGCGGGATAAAGCAGAGAAATCGCGTCCCGTCAGTGACCGCAGGTTCCTGTTTCAGAAGCCTGCTCTCCGGAAATTTTGTGAAATGAGAACGTCATCTTGAAATGCCAAAAATAAAAAAAATAAAAATTAGAAAGTGCTCTGAACACTGAACTAGAGTGTATTTAAGGTTTAATTTAAATGTTTAATATTCATCATTGCCCTTTAAGCAAACCGTTCTCGTTACTTAATCTAAAGTTTTAGTCGCCTAACTCTAACCGCAGTCAAAGTTTTTTTACTTTTCCAAACTTAAGTTTTCACGTGACAGACGTGCAAATGTTGCGTCCATAATATTAGTGGGAAATGTGTTTCTTTCTGGATTTTAGGACTGCTGGATTAAGAATAGATTTTTTTTTTTTTTTACCAGTCATTATAGAAAGAATTCCTTGTACTTTCTACAAGGGTGTGCTCTATAAAAGTGCTGCTGCATTTTGTCATCCAAAGAGGCCACACACGTACTGTATGGATTATTTATTTATGTGTGCATGCACTGCAGCTTTATTTATCTGTTTCAACAAGTTGATGAAAATCACTGCATGAAAAGTTGCATTTCTGCCCAACAGAAATCATGTGGATAGAAGGACCAGATGGAAAGACAAAGTGACTTAATCTGAAAAAAAAAAAAAAAAATCTTGAACATAACCTCAAGCTACATGCTTGAGAGTACCACAAGTTGTTTTAACATATTTGTCATCAACCATATATACAGTATATTTCATGATAACATGATACATATAGTGCACCGTGTGTCCTTGTCAGTGCAAGGCTTCGACACACCAAAATGCATAAATAATTCATTTCTTGGCCAATTATTTCACACACACACACCTCCCGTGGGTGGAGGCAGGCTGAATGTTATATTTCCCTGTGACTCTGGAAATGAGTTGTGTCACGTTGAAAAGGTATTTCACATTTGGCCAGGGGCGACTCATCAGTCAGAAGACCCAGATCCCAGACCGGCTTGGACCCGAGAAACACTGCCTTGACCTGCATTTGCATTAACATTCAGGTTTCTAGGCTTTCCGCTGGCATACGTGTGGTTTGTGTGTGTGTGTGTGTGTGTGTGTGTGTGTGTGTCCCTGGAGCTGGTGAGGTGAGAGAGGCAGGTAGAGTGTGACTACGGCTACATCAAACATGAATATATTCCAGTTAAGACTGTCAGCCCTGGGAGACTTTTCATATTCAGCTCAGGTCTTTTCCATCTGAAAAAAGCTCATGCAGGAAGTCAAATGTAGCCCAAAACTGGATCATGACGGTGATAAATCAAAGATCAGATGACACCAGAGCTGCAGCAAAGTCAAAGAATTAATGAGTCGCCAAATATCAAATCAATCGCCCACTATTTTGATAATCAATTAAATATTTTGAGGCATTTCTAAAAGGAAAATTTCCAAATTCTTTGATTCCAGCTTCTCAAATGTGAAAATTTTCTGGTTCTTTAGTAAACTAAATATCTGTAGGTTGTGGACAAAACAAGACAGTTGAGGACATCACTTTGGGCTGTGGTCAATTGAGATCAAAATTTTTCACCATTTTCGATCAATTAATCGAGAAAAAAATTGACTGATTCATCGACAGTGAAGATTATGATGATTAATTGCAGCTCTGGATCATATAAAACCACTTTGTCTCGGTCGTATGGGAGCAGATGAGCCTCTCTCACTTGGTGTTTATGTTTAACAGTGAGAGAGCTAAATGCACTTGTTCACATCTGACCTGACTAACTTCAACTCATCTCTGATTTCAGCTTGATCACCACATGTGGTTTCAAACAACACACACACACATACTCTCACAAATGCTGGAATGTATTCAGGCCACTATTTCAGGACACTCGAGCATCGATATGAAACTCGACCCCATCGCGATACTGTATAGCCTCGATGTATTACATCCTCTGTGACCTTTAGTGGGTCAACAGTCGGTCCCAGGAGGGATTGTATCACTGGTCAGACATCTCAGTGTGGCGCGCTGCTGCTCGTAGTTTTGCTCGTGGCGTCCTTCTTGGCGAGCATAATAGCAAAGTGAGACCTGCAATTTCAACTTGCCTGCAGGGAGAGAGGGAAACATCGGGGGCCGCTCCCCATCCCCGCCCCCACCCCCCGTCTGTCAGCTTTTACCCGCGTCCTGACCGCCGTGCAGCTGGGACCCGCTATTTGGAGAAGCAGAAGCCGGACCTGCTGTGGGTAATTTCATCTGGTCAAAGATGATTCCCAGTCTTGCGGGCGGGTCCTGTGAAGCGGAGGTGGGGCACGTTCACATCCAGCGTGTTTGCAGCGGTTTATTTGAACCGTGGGACTCCTTCACTTCGCTTCGTTTGGCTCGGAGAAAACTCCGATGGCACCGCCATGCGTGAAAATGTGATCCCCGGGCCTCCTCCAGGAGAAGTGCAGTGCAGTTTGTCAGCAGTGAGAACATAAACCAAAGCAGCTTACTGGAAACAACCCCAAATCACAAGGGATTATGGGTACGGAGATCACTGTTGACCATGGGCAAACTGTAGCTGGGGCTAAAGGTCAAGTGATACTGCATCGTAGTGTTGCCGTAGTTACGCCGTAGTGCCCTACACCAGAGTGAGTATTTATAGCTCTGCATTAGAAAACCTATTGCTGAAACAGTGGAGAGCAGCGCCAAGATATTATTGATTCCACACTGATGAAGCACATAAAAACATGGGAGCAATATTGTTTACATTCTCTGATATAGAGCGTCCGCTCTTTGACACAAGCGCAGTTATTATAGTTTTGTATTTTTCAATAGTCTATTTTTTAGTTTTTGTTGTCAACTCAGTTTAGTTTCAGTTAGTTTCCAGAGTGGGTATGCTTGTATCAGTTTAGTTTTTATTGTTTAGTTTTAGTTTAGTTTTAATTAGTCTCAGTTTGTTTTTGTTATTCTAATATGGGGGGTGTTTGTCAAAATAGGTTTTCTAAGCCAAAGCCAACTCTTTGTGAAGGCAGTTGACTCTCAGTCATGTCGACGTCTCAGTCTCAGTCTCAGCATCAGCATCAGCATCAGCACCAACGCCTCCTCATGCTGCTTGTGCTGACAGATTTCACCAAATTGACAAAGACTAAAACTAAAACTTTGAATATTTTTTATGTATGTTTTTAATTTGTACACAATATTGTTTGTTAAGTTTTTTTGTCTAGTTTTTATTTTTATTTCAGTTAACTAAAATGTTTTTTCACAGCTAGTTTTAGTTTTTAGTTCAGTTTTAGTTAACAGTAATAACCTTGCACTAGCGCTGTCCTTGATATCTCTCATTGTGAATACGGGTTCGAATAGTCAGTGCATTGTTTTGAAAGGTAGACTGAGTCAACTCCTGAAATTTGAGTCCTATGTATCCCTACTTAGTATTCACATTCAGCTGCTTCTTCATGAGAAGGTAAATCAGCCCATCAGGTTTGGATAAAGCTTTGGGACAGGAATAGTTTGTTTTGATCCCTTTTTTTTAACTCGGTTGGAGGAAAGTGCAGTAGCTTTGAGGAGGTCCTGTGCAGGTATTATTGCATGCACATCAAATGTTCAGGGTACAGCTGGCGTGTATTAAGGTGCAAAATTTAATGTTGTAGTTTTTGATCAGTATAATGACAAGTAAAGATTACATAAAATAAGCCAGCAGTGTATTTGGAAGCCATGCTTTTTCATACCTCATTCCTCTTGCCAGTCACATCAGTGGGCTCGTCATCACAAATGCACACTGCATTTTATTTTAAATTCTAGTGGAGATGCCAAGGTTTCCAAAGATACCAGATATGCCTTGCTGTGTTAAAGAAACGAGTATGAAATGATGCTCAGAACAACTAGATATCTATGTGAACTGCTGCAGCCTGCAGATACAGAATATGTGTCTGACATTATCATACAATATGAGAAGAAATGTGTTTTCTAACTTTACTCAGATAAAATCAGGACCAGTGCTCCCTCTAGGTTTTTAGTTGGATGACGTAGGTCTCAAAATTTTGCACATTTACTAAATAATAACACCTTGTGAGTCATCAGTCATTGCTCCACTTGTTCACTTGTTCACAGAAACTGAGTCAATAGAAGCAGGTTTTGAAGTTTGCTGTTCCTTCCCAGCAGGCTTTTGATGGACAGCAACATGCAGGAAGCAGCTAAAGTCAAACAAAACAAATAGTGTATATTATGGCACAGTAAAAGTCAGTATTAAGACAGGTTTAGTCACTGTTTTGAGCCAAAAATTAAAAGCAATTTACGTCCCAGGTGCACAAAATGATGCAGGTTGCAGCTATGGATGAATTTAATTTTGATGCTGTCTTTACACCGACATACCGACATCTGTTCAAGGTTTGGTGGATTTTTTTTTTTTGTGCTGCCAGCCATAATGACAGTGAGGAATCTTGGGTATTGCTGCCATATTGAACGCTGATTCAAGAACGGCATGTTGTCAAAACACATCGACATTGAGCTCGTGACCGCTGCAGACGATCAGTCCAGGCGTTGTCAGGTCTGGCCTTGTCTTCTGTCACAACGCGCCTCAGCCACCACTTGCACGTTCCTCGTCGCCATAGCAACAGTGGCTTTCCCTATCTCCTCGCTTACTGAGAGCCACGGCCCCCGAAAGATGTTGAATAATGTTGATGTGCTGTGGAAATCGGTGAATGAAGCGGAGGAGCCCGCAGCGTGAGGAGTTTCCTGCCAAAAGTGAGATATCCACCATTCAACTTGATTCATTTCTATGGCTGATAGTCTCCGGTGACTTGTGGTGACGTGAGCCCTTGCCTGTCAAAATGATAACACAGCAACAAATTTGATCCTCAAAAAATAGAAATGGATTCTGCTTTACAACCGGAGCTTAAATACGGTTTTCACCAACAAAGCAGCCAATGTTTTTTTTTTTTTTTTTTTTTTTTTTAATACAAAATTAACATGTAACCATTCCTCAGATGAAAGGAAAGTTGATTAATCTTGTGGGGAATGGGGGTCACCGCGGTCTCAAAACGGTGCTAAAAAACTAATTAGATCAGCGTAAAAGTGCAAGGGGTCAAGCTAAAAACAAGGCTTTTTTTCTTTTTTCCTGAAAAGCCAACACTTTGGAAAAGCAGTGTTTTAAACTGTAATATGATCCAGCCAGGAACTAGAAAATACAAACATAAGTTCACACAGAAAGAATGTATTCATAAGCAATGGAAAAAGTACTAATTTATAGTAATTTATAGTAAAGTAATTTATACAGTAACAAAACAATAAAAGAGAAGAATAGAAGCACATGCTATAATGTGTGGTTACATAAATATGTTACCAACAATTTCAGAAGTAGACTGTAACAGGGAGATGTGTACAGAAATATGGATTACAAACATTTGTGGATTTACTTACAGTCTCGATTTCATACTTAAATAAGGATTCATGTGGGAGTCAGTGTTTTACTAGATGCCTTGGAATGAATAGCAGTGAGAGGACTGAGACACAAGAAAAAAGGGAGATTGTTCATCTTGAGGAGCAGGTGTCGCTCATTTCAAATGGAGGATATTTCATGCATTTAGAAGGAAACTCCTCGTCTCTGCGTCTGAGGTGATTTATTCAGGTGGAATGACGTTTAGCACCAGAGGCTGCAGATCATTAAGCCACATCTCCTGCAGATCAACTCTGATAACTAACTTACAGGTAGTGGCATGAAAAACTGCTGAAATGTTGCAGAGTGTCGCAAGCAAATCTCAGCAGAAACACGTAGTTCCCATTAATATCAGTTATTTTTCTTTAAAGATACAAAATGGGTCACCTGTAAAGTTTTATCTCATAAATTTGTGAGTTTTTCTCATAAATTTACCACTTTAATCTCAGAGAATATCTCCTTTTTTTCTCTTAAATATACTCCTTTTTTCTCTGAATATCTCCCCCCTCCCCTGGCTCCATAATTTTTTTTTCCGTTATAACAGCTCCAATATGGCGTCATGAAAAACAGTTAAGATAAACTAAAATGTTTATCCTAGTTTTTCCTATCCTAGCAGGCAATTAAAACAGTTTGGATAATTACAAGTGTGCTGTGCAAAGTTGAGGTCACTTAAAATAAGGGCCGTTTAGACTCACCTGACAAAAAAAACATAATCCATCAGAGTCAGGCTGGTAATGAAACCAGCCATCAACCATCAAATTTGCTTATTGTACATTTTTTCCATCATTTTAATTGAAACGGTCCTCATTTCATTCAGTCGTGGGCACTTTAACATGGCACAGCTTCAAGGCTGGGTCCAATAAGAAACATGTTGACTGCACACTGTCACTGTCTGATTTCAGTGTTTTCTCTCCTCAGTCTAATCCAGTACAGTCAGGAACATTATGTATCTTACTTTTTGATGATTGAATGTGTGATTTGCATTGTGAGATGTTGAAAAATGCACAAACTGCTCCCCTCCGCACCGCAGAGCTCTGACCTTGAACCGTTTCGCCACACGTTACAGGCCATGGTTTATTTATCAGAGCCTGGAGGTGAACAGTGCCTCCTCCCCGCTGACTTCCAGGATGCAGATGTCCTCAATGGCAAACTGGGATAATTTATGCCAGCAGCTCGGATTGGGCTTGAATTTCAATGGCGTCGTTCATCTGGCGCTACCTGCATTCGCCGGGTAGGAGGAGAACTTTCCCAGACTGCTCTGCTTCGGACCCTCCCAGCCCAGCTATTTGTGTGTGACCCACTTCAGCGCAGCTCGGCTAAATTAAGCCGATGAAATCTGGAGCAGGCAGCTCGTCAGAACACAAATAACAGCAAAGTGACAAATAACAGCCTCATTTATTGAAGACAGAACATGTTGTTTTTAGCAGTCAGTGATGGAAGGGAAGGGCTGTGGATGTCACTGTGAGTTGTAGCGCGTGCATGTGTGTGTGTGTGTGAATGTGTGTGTGTGTGCGTGTGTGTTCCCCGTGTCCTCGTGTGTGGACATGCGTACACACAAAGGGGGTATAACAGCTTGACTAGGCTTGTTTCTCTCTTTTATTCCCGCTCTCCATATAATTGCATGTTTGTTTCTTTTAAATGACAATAATGTATTCATGTATTCAGAAAATCTTGGGAGGGATGAGCAAATGCCTGCCAACTGGCTTTTAATCACAACAGAAAAAAGCCTGGATTCTCTAGGACACAGGCAAATACAGGAATGTACGCGCATACACACACACACACACACACAAATCGCATGCTCCCAACTGCTTAACTCGTCTGTAATATGACAGGAAGAAACAGCACCTCAGTCTGTACTTCACCAAGTTCAACACACTGTTTTACAAACTTTTGGCTCAGTGCACTAAGTTTCACACACTGACACAAAACACTGAGAAACACACTGGAATGCAGATTACATGTTGTAGACACTAGTGTGTGTGTTTTCCCTACCACGACAGGATTATCTGACAGCAGCTGTTTTCAGATGCACGTTCTTGCGTTTGTTTTGAAAAAGTTAGTTAACAGTTCAATCTAGTTAACTAAGGGTGCTTTCAGACCTGTGGCCCGTTTGCTTTGTTCCGATTCAGGGGTTAAATCGATACAGTTGTTTCGTTTTTCGTTTGGGCAGTTTGTGTTCACAGGGCAACCGTCTGTAGCGGTTCAAAGCTGTAAACAAATGCCATGCGCGAACCAGCTGTTCTCTCATTGGTCAGAAATTACCCCGAAAGAAGAAGTTTCCTCTTCCGTTCTTACCCCGGAAAAAAACAAAAACCATGGAGCATCTTCAGCGTGTGTGGCTAGTTTGTTTCTCTGTGTTTCTGTGGTTAATGTACCCAGTGGCGGTTCTGCCCATGTTGCCGCCCTAGGCGAAATTACTGCCTTGCGCCCTTTCGTGTTACTACTCCTACCTACTTTTTATATGGACAAAATCTTGTTTGAATAAAAAGCCACCGGCCACGGCACCGGTCGGCATCAGGCGGGCCGGCCGCGGCACCGGCCGGTACCGCGCCCACCTGGTCAGGTCTGCCGGATCTGACAGGTAAGCGGCGCTGATGATTTTTTTTTCTTTTTTGTGCTTGTGCCGCCCCCCACATGACATGAAAAAATGCCCGCTTTGCCCATGCCTAAAACCGCTACTGAATGTACTGGTGTTCTGTAACGGAGGAAAACATCCCGTTCTACCGGGAATCAAGACTGTGCAGGGAAAATATACTGCATCTACTGAGAAGAAGACGGGCCGCGACAAGGAACTGCCGAAGAAGATGGGCTCTGACGCTGAACCACAGTGAGTGAGTTGAGTGAGTTGTGTTGGTTGCTGTGTCGATTATGTTCTCACTGCAAACGAACCGCTCCAGGAGACCACCTCTTCTAGGCGATCTCGGCCCGCTTGTTTTGTCCCGCATCCGAGCGCGATTGCTGTGTTCACATATGTCCAAACGAACCGATCTTTAGGGGGAAACGCTCCCTGTTTCGGAACAACGGCTCCAAACGGGACAGGTCTGAAAGCACCCTAAAACTCTCTCTTGAAGATTTGAGGGTTCAACATTGTCAATCTGTTATTTTTTTCAATTAATCATTCAGTCTGTTAATGTATGAATTGTCAAACATGATGACAAAGTCTCATGGGAAGTCAGCAGAACCGCTCCCTTAGTCTGACAAGCAGCTGAAAAAACATCAAACTATGAGTTTTCTAATGATATGAACGGAGAAAAGTAAACAAATCTTAGCCTCATAGTGATCGTAGTGAAGCTGGAATCAGCAAATGTTTGTGATTTGTATCTGACGAATAACTAAAATGATAAATTGCAGTCATTACTGATCAGCTGATTAATCAGCTTTCAGCACAAACTTCCATTGAGGTTAGGGAAAAGTTTTCGTCATTTGCAGAAACGAAAACGTAATTACAGGAGCCCTTGGTGGGAATTGAAAATGTGTCATCAGTTGAAGAGTTGAAGGTGCAAGTCTCCTCTTATCCTTTCCCTGAACTCCACATGATTACTTTCCACCATTTTATTTTAATGTCTCACTCTTTCCTGTCTCTTGTTACGTCTCTTTTCCAAAATCCTTTCCTGGTGAAGAAACATTTTTCTCTTACGTGTTCCGCATATTTTCATGCAACGACACTGTGCTCATTTCACAAAATTTGGTGAGAAGATGCTGTGTAGTAGCTCACATATCCGTGTTGTTGAGATTTTACCCAAGACTAGTATCTGATACCAAAACCTCTGGATAACACAAAAGCAAACTGTCTTGGTGCCTGTATTTCTCAAATGGTGGGAAGGATTTTATATCAATTATTTTGTCCGGTTCCCCCAAAGTAACTAACAAAGTACATCCCTAAATAATTATCTTGTTTGTTTGTTTTTGCCTTGATTGGATTGTCACAGCAGAGGGAGACAGGGAAGAAGAGACAAGAGAATAGCATGCAGCTCGGCTCTGGTTTTCAAACCCACGGCTGATCAGTGTGGCCATATGCATCACAGCCAACTGAGTCACGGGGAAGTCCAACATGCTTTGCAGCGAAAGTGAAACAGACACAGCCTGTCAGTGCTGAGCTGACCTACAGCGAGGAATATTTGGATTTGTGTTTCTTCCACTTTGATCAGAAACCACCTTGATGCCTGGACGTCTTCATCCCCCCCTCAAACTGACAGAGGGGCGTCCGATCCTGTTGTCAAACCGAGGCTCTTCAACTTCAGAGACGCTCGGCCCCGAGGAGTTTGTGCCACACCGAATCAGCCGCGTTGTGCTGCGCTGAAATATCAAGGCTGTTGAGTCAAATGAGGGTGCTCGTCTTCCATTCGGGCCTTGTCTCTCTGATCCTCCTCCATTTCAGATTATCATGTTGTACTTTCAGATGTGCCCCGGCCTTGAAATGTGATTAATGTCAAATTTAGTCTCTGAATCCATGTTGAAATCCCACTCTGAAATCCTCAAAGGATTGTGTCCTTTATTTGGAGTATGGGCGGTCAGTGTCCTCGCGGAGAAACGGGTCTAATGGTGTGTTTTGGACGGTTAAGATTAGCAGTGATTTGCACAGTGACAACTTCTTTTAGCGAGCAGGGTTGCGCGGGGACGAGGGACGGGGCGCTACACAGACACAGTTTGACATTTAGGAAGGGGACGAGAAAAAAAGCGGCACTGTCTGTTCACATCAAAATTTGTCTTTTTTTTTTTTTTTTTTTTTTAATAATCCAGAAGATAATACGTCCAACAAGCTGAAGTAAAATAATCCAGCAAAATGGATCATTTCTTCTCGTTTGTAAAAGCTATAACTGAAGAACTGTAATTTGAAATAAGATATGCATCCTTTAAAAAAAAAAAAAAAAAAAAAAAAACATCAATCCTGACTCCTACACAAAAACATAAGAAACCCCCTGAAGTGAGGCGGTACTGTACGCCTCAGTGGTGTCACGTCTCGGTGATACAGTGTTTATGGACCGAGTCTCCGCTGAACACATCAGTGGAGTCGCTGCTAATATTTATGCTGACAGTGGACACACTCTCATAAACAGCAGCAAAGCTTTCATGAGTCAATGGCATGTCTGAGCTATAGGCAACTACTGAAATATTGATGGGCAGATGAACGAAAGACAGAGAGAGAGGGGGGGAGAGAGGGAGTGGTGAGTTGCATCTCGTGTGGTTATATTTAGTATCACAGCCTCCCTGGGAGTTTTTTTTTTTTTTAATGTGCGACTGGGAGGTTGAATGCAGCCTCTGTTGTGTTTGGAGTGATGCTACAAAAAGCTCTCACATGCTCTGCCTGCACACCGCTCGCTTCAATCTGCTTCCTACCTTCCTAGCTGGAAACGCACCGGGCAACTTTTGCGGGGCAGTTCAGATCGGCGGCGGCGGATGCGTGTTTTAAACTTGAACGGCACGGGACCGTCTCATCTCGTTGCCAGGAAACAGGCATTTTCCAGCCACTTTGTTGATTGTTGTCGGTAGGAGCGTTGCCCATCTGTGTTGCCCAAAACATTGCCCAGTGTTTTTCACACCATTAAGCCTGCAAGTTAGAGCTGCTCCAGGCAAGATACTTACAAACACAACTCTCTCTCATCAGCCTCAGCAACAAGAGAGGAGCAGCCACTCCACCCCAATGGAGACGCTGTAAATTTGTCCCATTTGCTCAAATGAAGTTCTGGTGTCGGCCGTGGTTACTGGTGGCAAATGTTCTCCACCCACGGGCAGTCAAAACGGTGCAGTGTCTCCTAAACTGCAGCGAGCAGCTCCGTCCATGTTACATCCTCTTCCTCTAGCATTTCCGTGCGGTTAAATTTTCATGCACAAAATGTATATCCATGTTTTTGGTGCAATCTTTGATGCTGAGTGGACATTGCTGACAAACGATGTGTCCTCTACTGTGATGTCTCTCTCCTTGCATCTTCTCTTGATAAAGTTTCTGTGAGAAGCTTATTAAAGGCGTTTATAGCAGCAAATATAAAAGATTTCATGAGCTGGCTATAGGCTCAATCACTGTTATATCAATTTACAATTGGTTGCTAGGTTTACTCGACATTTACTTGAATGGAAAATGGAGAATGTGTTGGTTGTTTTGTTGCACAGGAGTGACGATGTAGACTAACTCTTTAGCCCTTAGAAACAATCAAGACAACTGGTTAATTGTCTCAAATGCTCCTCTTTTTATTAGGTTTATCAGTTTTAAATGCACAAAAAAACACTAGAGAGTCACACAGAGAAATAAAGTGAAGGCTCAGCGTCAAGAGAAAATCCAGCTTGTTTATTTTAAACTGGCCAATGAGAACAGAGATCATTTATGGGCTCAAATTGAGATTAAAGATTCCTATAAAACATGTTGACCATAACGCAGTTTCTGAAAAAGGATTTTCACTGCCAAGAAAAGACACGCTGAAAACATTTCAACATGCAACATTGCAGCCTGTTATATATAAACAAAAATCTTCCTTGACCAAATTAGAGGTTACATTTTAGGAGTGTGCTCTTTAACAAAATGCTAGATGTTATTACTTGATCGTGTTTAGGGTGGAGTGGTTCATGTTTTCCCCGTGTGCCACTGTTTGGCTTGGAAAAGGAATGTTTTTTCCTTTTAATTTAAATATGTACAAACAGATGAACACAAAATGTTGAACTGCCGTTTTGCTAACATTCTGGAAAGGTTGTGCAACATATCAATATGCAACTAACTTGTGCAAAACTGATTTATTATTTATTAGTGTTATTAGTAGTCACAAACAGCCGTGAATGTTCTTTACTTTACTTTAATATGTGCGCTGTAGTTTCACATTAACAGTTGCAAGCAAGAAGTGAATAAAAAACAGGATCGCCACACAGATGCAGGATGGTGAACTGATATTATTATTATTGTTTTGGTGCAAAATCGCTCCACCACGATTCATCTGCAGATCATGAGAGTGTCCAGCAGCTTCCTGTTGCTGTAGTCTTGGTAACACAGCAAAGCGGGCAGCAGGACGGCTGTGGCTGACCATCATGCTCCTTACTGCTTGTAATGACGGAGAGCTCCTCCACAGTCACGGCGAACACGATCAGCCAAACATATAAAATGTTAAAATGTGTTGTTTGGGTATCAGCGGCATCTCTGCTTCAAGCTGCTTCACAGCGCTGAAGACGGAGCGTTTCCCTTGACCCTTTGAGGATCTGAGTAAATGAAGGCGATGGAGGCTGGCAGGGATTCATCAGTCTGTAGCTCAGCCACCCCTCCGACGCTGACTTCACCGGCTTAAAGTGACAATGAATTATTCAAATTAGAAAGCCTGGAAATTTTTGATAGGCTATTTTTAGCTCGGCATCTGGTTGGTTGCCAAAAGCTATGGGTTTAGAAGGGTTCCCCAAGCGAGCGGGCTGTCATGTCACACCAAGCCGTATAATGAGGACGGGAGGAAGTGTGTGAGCAGGGAGACAGTGTTGGGGAGAGGGAGGGGAGGCGAGGCGATGGAGAGAGGAACAGCAAATCCTCCTGTCATGTGGAAACGCTCCTTCTCTCTTTTCTGTTTTTTTTTTTTCTTTCTTTCATCACGAGTTTGGCGCCCTGTTTTTCGGCGAAGTTTTGTGCTCACATCCGTCCTCCGTCGGTTGTTGATTCTCAATTAGCGACGAAAACAAACAGCTTATTGAAACCCGTCCTTTTTGTCAAGTGAGTGACAGCAAACCTCGCTCTTGTTTTGTCATCTGTCTATGCAAAAAAAAAAAAAAAAAAGAAAAGAAATCTTGCTTTTATTCATGTTTGGAAGCGAGAGAGAGCGCGGGAGCGAGGGGGGAAACCCTTTCCTTTTCCCTGCCAAAGAACACAACCGTTCATTTTCCTCTCCGCTGCCTCCTCCGCCTCCCATTTTTCTTCCCTCTTCACCATTTCTGCCTCCCTCTCTCTCTCTCTCTCTCTCTCTCTCTCTCTCCCTCTTCACACATGCGATTCACCATCTTGAGCTGTCAAAAAAAAAAAAAAAAAACATAGGCGCCGTTACCATGGCGGCGGCTGATCGGGGAGAAGCGCAGCCCTCTGTATGACAAAAACATCCTTTTGTTTGGGGACTTCATTGTAATGTAGGACAGTTCATTAGTAGCCTCCTCTTATTTCCTTTCTCTGATATTTCCTGGGACACGTCAGCAGCACCGCTGTCCTCCCAGGCTCCTGCTTTATTTTTATCCTGGTTTATTTAATAAAAGAAATATCACCCAGCGTCGTCTCTATAGAGTATGGCTGAGATGAAAATCAATTACTTGGCAGCTTAATTATGTATGCGCTACGACGGTCTTTAAATGAGCCACTCAGCTAACTACACTACATAATGTTGATTTAACCAGTGTTTAATTTTAGAATCGGGGACTTGATGTGACAAAACTTGCAAATACAGACATCACGTCTGCTTCCCAGCATGCAGTTCTCTCATCCTACAGACTTGCTCAGTTACCGCACAGCTCGTCTAAGCAGATATATGGAGAGTTCACGTCTAATGGCCTTACACTCTCAAGAGGAAGATCATTCAGAGGTTTTTTTAAAAGGTGCATTAGAGTGTAGACTTGCTATTTAAAGCAGCTCCTAATTTTAATAAGCTGCTCACTGCAGTTTGAAGTATTGTCAGTTGTCTGGCTGGTATACTTAAAGATAAAAGATAAAAACATCCACCCTTCATCATCATCGTCAGCCTGTGATCTTCAGTGCACTCCAGGAGTTATTTTGAGAGGAAGTTTTGTAAGTTGTGTATGTGCTGTACTCCCTTTCCCTCAGTCTTCCTTGTTCTACTTATGTCAGTGAGTTCCTACATTTCCCAGAATTCCTTTCAGTTGCCAGGGAATGTGGCTGCACTTGTTGCATCGAGCTATGAGGTTTTTCTGAGAGACCACTTGACCTTTTTCACAGAGGTGTCACAACAGGGCATATATAACGAGTTGACAACCCTCCCAGTTTTCCCAGGAGACTCCAAACTGTCATGCTGCTTATTTCTCCCAGTTTTCTCCCGTATTTTGGTCACATTTCACAGTCTGTCAATTTATTGTATTTGTTACAAGACAAAAAATCGTAGACGTATGTTATCGCTGCTGTTGCTTAATGACCAATAAAATCCGCGGCACCAACAGCACAGTATCCAGTTACCTAGCTGACATCTTTAGTGAAAATATCGTTAGGCCGACTGGCTCTGTTTTGACTGTGATTTGGATGATTCAATACATTATTTAATTTAGACAAAGTTTGAAGTCTTGTTAATCAACAAATAGCAGTGTGAGGTTGAAAAGAGTCTTTATGTTTAACAAAGCAACTTTATTTGTTTAGCATCTGTGCAGGCCTTGTATGATGATTGTGGTTATTTTAATCTGTTGGAGGCAGGGGTGTGATGATCTTTAATTTTTCATGATTATAAGATGCCTTTGTGGTAAAAAGGGTAAACTGCTCTGCGAATTTGCATTTTTCAAGCACAGTAGGTTTCTACAAGATACAAAAAGATGCACAGAAATGCCAGACCCTGTTGTTACGTTCTGGTTTATTGAGGCACAAAATACATTTCCCTGCTTATTCTATGATGGAAAACATCCTGTAAGAGTGTTGAATGGCGGCTCTAGAAAGAAAACTTTGATTGTGAGGGACTGCAATCCAATAAAATGTTGCCATTTTTTGCATCTTCAAACCAATATGTTGACTTTTCCATGTTTCTAAACCAAAAATATGTTTCATATCAACATTTACACCTAGAGGCAATATGGTGGAGCAGGCTTCAACATCACAACGTTAACACTAGCTAATGTTCGCTTGTTAGCATAGTTAACAAAAACTACAGGGTTATGGTGAGGAAAAGGTTAAAGTTAGGAGAATGTCATTGTTGATGTTATGAACGTCACCAGATGTTTGCTAATATTAGCTATAAATGAGCTCGGGTCTTGCAGAAGCAAAGTCCTGTTGATTGTGCCGTCCACCACCCTCTCCATCTCCTAACGTGACATCTTTCACTCCCTTTATATTATGTCACAAAAGGTGAAAATGTGACATTTCAACATATTTTTTGGTTTGCAGCAATGTAAAATGTCAACATTTTTTCCTGGTGACTGGGCCAGGGACGGACTCTTAACACCTGTTGATGTTTTAGATGTGAAACATTTTCTGCTAACAAACTGCAGGATAATACGCAGCCGTCACGTCACACTGTGCATTTGGCCCGTTCTCAGTGACAATAACAAAAATACCATAGAACAGCGAAATGGGCCGAGAAATGCAAAGAGCCCAGCTTGCAGCCATTTTTCAAGTATTAAAGTGCTTTTGGGTGCATTTTTCTTATAAAACCAAGCAGACACAAATACATTTGCTTTTGCACTTTCACTGAGAGTGTCGGCAGAAAAAAAAAAAAAAAATGCTGATATTCCAACAACAGCTATTCTACATTTACATTCACATTTACATTGACCAGGTATTTCTCTTACCTACACCGGCTCACAGTGAGTGCAGCAGCAGAATCAGCTGAAATCCCCAGATGACCAACATTACAAGCAAACAATAGTAAGCAGTGCAGGGGTCAGAGTCATAGCGCATAGTCATGGGAAAGGAAATGTGAGAAATATGAGCTAAAGAGAGCGGGAGGAAGGATTTTTTTTCCAGACAAGACCATGATAGAGCAAGTGGAGGAGGAGGATATGGGAGAGGGCGACGTGGGTGAGTCTTTTTGGTTTTGTGGTTGCTTTTGTTTGTAGTATCTTTAGAATAAGAACCAGGTTCACTTTATTCACTGAGTACAATAAATGTGCAGGAATTTGCCCTGGTGACGCTGAGCTGTTTACATGCACATGGATATTGTTTATACTCAGCATATTCACATACTGGGACATATTAGCTGGTAGACCTTGTTTACAGTGTTTTTCCATTGATTTACAAGCATCAAAATGACATGTTACTGAACATTTTCAAGTTCTGGACCCACTGACTTGACTCCCACTGAACCTCGGACTCCTAATTCAAGTAATTTTTGCCCTCGGCACCCTGATATCAAAACACATTTTGGTTTGTGTTACATGAATTTATCCATGTTTGCTTGTATTGTTCATAATGTTAAAATAATCACTTGTACATAGTTTGGTATCACAGTAATGTTAAGTGAATTTACCCTTTGAAAACTGAGTAAAATCGCGTGATTTATTTCAAAAACATGAGGGAAAAGACAATAGGCCAATATTATTTTTTAAAAAAACAAGACCATTAGCAAAAAAAGAGAGAGAAAATGGTTAAAAATGGTATATTTAAATGTCAAATCAATGTTGTTGGACCCCTGGAGGTCCTGAGAACCCACTTTAAAAACCTGTCCATGTATATACTGTAGACTTTAGCCCAGAGAAAGCTCATATTTAGATTATCAGTGTGCATGTAAACACACTTATTAGTGTATCAACAACTTGTCTAATGACATATATAGATACTGACGCACGTCACACAAATATTAGGACTTCACAGTGCAGGATGTACAGTAGGCAGTAGACTACACAGCATGCTATATTTATTTATTATTCATTTTTAGTATTATTTTTAAGCCAGGAAATCCATTTGATAATCAGAACCTTTTTTGCGAGGGATGAGCAAAATAGCAGAAAACACAGGAAGCAACCAGAGCATTTCTCAATTTCTCAAGGTTTTAATATCAGTCTTCAGGATGAGGATTTAAATTTTTAGATCATTTTGCAGGTTATTCCAAGTAACAGGAGCGGACACCATACATGATTTCTTGTCCCTCTCAGTTTGGGCCTTAACAACATGTACAGATTGGTTTGCATGTTATTCACTGGCTCGCTTACCAAAAGACAGCAAAAGAGCTTTTCCCATAATAATAAGCTGTAAAATGATACCTTTTGTGTTAATAATCACGTTCCTCCTCCTTAGAATGAATGCATGACAGTTGAAGCGTGCAAGTGACAACTGCAGCAGGAGCTGCTGTACGTAGACAGTATGGTACAGATATGAGCCTGTTTTCTTTGTGTGTGAGGGGGAGGGAGAGAGAGAGACACACAAAGGGTGTACTCATATCAAGCCTGTCTGGAACGGTGTATTTTCCTTTTGTTTGGTTCATCTTCCCAATGTCATTCAAAGCCATTAGGCACCAAGTAACGGTACCAACCACCGAGACGCCTGAAAATTCAGCCTTCTAAAGGACAGGACTGAATTTGCCACGCCGTGAAGGCTATTTCACAGGTTCCCGGTAAAGTTCCTGGAACCTGATGTCGGCCCTGCTCAGGAGGTGATATTAAAACCTGAGGAGCTTTTAGGAGGAGCTGATAATACTTTCTGTAAACACAAGCTACAACACATGCAGTATTAGAGGGCTGCAACATGAAGCAGCCAGTGCCAAACAACAGACTGCGAATGCAAACGGCAAAACAATGCAAACTGCAAGATCTACAGACGATTAAGCGTATGCCGTTATCAATATTTGGGGGAATGAATTCACACTGAATGCCTTGTGTTCACTGTTTACCAACCAGCATACTGGTAGGCCACCTGAGGACGCTGCTTTTCACTGGCAGGCAAGAGGAAGAGAAGCCCCCTGCTGGCTGGAGGGTAGAAGGTGACCCTGGCCCCTGGGTCAATGGATTGCCCAGAAGTGCCCTCTAACCTTTAAATAATCTGCTGGGTGGGGCCTTTGGAGATCCATTTTATCCTGAGCATGAACAAAACACACGGTGGCCCTGTACCCTTGGTTACAAAGCAGTTTGTTAGCAATGAGAATGTAATCTAAATCAACCTCAGAATGCAAGGGCTTATGGGTAGAAGGAGTCAGATGTTGCTATCTGATAGACAGCAGCTCTTTGTGCTTTGAAAGCCGAGCATAACAGCATTAAGTCTGGACTGGTGCTTGTATTCACCTATTTCTGAATATAAGGTTCGGTTTTAGCAGGTATGAACAGGGTAGATGGTAAATTATAGCAAAGAGGACGGACAAATCCATCGAGCTTAGCTGAAGTTATCTAAGCTAAAGTTGGAATCACATTTGTTGTGCCCTCCCCACCTGCTGCCAAAATCTCTAACCTGGCAGGAGGACAGCAGGTTGCCAAAACTCTCTCCAGTAAACAAGCCACACGTCTGTGCATGTGACTGTGGTTTACAAGGCCTGGTTCACTTGTAACTGGGCAGCATGGAAGCAGAGAGAGAGAGAGACTCAGAGGAGAAGAAGAAAGTGACAGAGGGAAGGAAGGAGGGAGGAATACAGTGACGGGGAGAGAGAGAGAGAGAGAGGCTTCTGTCATTAAGTAGATAATCAGTGTGGGTCCCTGGTGTGTTGTCAGTGACGGGGGGTGCTGTCTTTGAAGAGATACAACACCACTGAGTGACAGACACACAGGAACAGACGGAGGGATATCGCTCCGCCTGGGGGTCTCTGCTTCCAGCTGGAGCGTCGCTGTGTGTGAGACAGCGTGTGTGCGCGTCTGCGTGTTTGTGTGTGCATATGTGATGGTAGGGGGTTTGGGTTGTGTGCATCCTTATCTCTGCGCGCACGTTTACATCCGGTGACTCTGTGATACATCAGAAGGTGTGTAAGCTGTGACCCCCAGCCGATGAGCGTCAAGATGTAAACAAGCACCAATAACATCTTATTATCTGCCTTTGTCCCCCTTTAAAAGACAATATTTTCATCAGTTTGATGCTACTCACCAGGTTGTATTAAGACTTGGTGATATGGTTAAAATTATCTCATATTACACATGGGGGTGGGAATCACCGGAGACCCCATGATACAATATTATCACGTTACTTAAGTCATGATACGATTGTATTGCGATTTTTCTGCAAAATGATTTATTACCTTTTTGTTGTTGAGGTCATTGCTGAAGCCAGTCCTAATACTAATAATGTATAGTACAAATTTATGTCATAAACATCCACAGCAGGGGGCTAAACTCCATTTTGCTGTTTAAAAAACTGGTCAGCTGTCATTTATCCACTGCTACATCACTGTTTATGTGCATGCAGTGTTTTTGTACTGTACACTGACTGTGTGGATGTGCAGTTTTTACTCGGCTACAGACTTAACATGCATGTGCACAGTGGAGGAGCGCTAAATCCTGACTGAAATTACACCAGAGGAATCATGGAGAAACAGAGCACGAACCACGTACGAGCGCAAACCCCCAAACCCCACAGGTTTAATTATGTCAGCATGTACACGGGTAGATATGCATGTGTGTGTGTGTGTGTGTGTGTGTGTGTGTGTTTGAGTTCCTTCTCAGGCAGTATTAGCACCTTCGGGGTCCCCTTAGCTTGATGATGTCACAGCAGCTTAGTGTTGCTGCTTACTGGGAGGATGGGACTGAACCAGTATGGTGGAGGAGCCTCGTCTCTTCACACAGCTTCCATGCACAGTGTCAAACAGATGGTGGCAGTCCCGAGGAGGTGGGCGGATGGATTTGCAGGGCGGGTGGGGAGGTGGACAGCAAGCGTTCTGATTGGTCAAACCGGCAGGGTGGTTTCTGAAACCCAGTCTCTGAAGAGCTGGCTGGAGGTGGTGGGGGGTGGGGGGTATTTTTTCAGTGGGAGGATGCCAAGGTTTGCCCATCCAACGTGTTGCTGTGCCAACAGATGAAGGGATGTGTGAAAAAAAACACATGACCCATGTGGGGTCTTTCTGTTTTTAGCTTCCCAAGTGAGTGGCGGAGCTGCCGGGATTTACCGTGTTATATTTCAGAAATATTACATGTTAAAATAGGGTTCAACAAGCTTAACGGTGCTGAAGTCAGACTTTAAAAGAGCAAACCAGTGGTTTTGAATGTTTGGCCCATTTACCACAATTTTACACTACATATATAACATTTATCCGAAATCTCTTGATTTTTAAATATAAATTTTTGGTTGAAGCATGCAACTTATCATGTTCTGCTTCTGTGATTAACAAAGTCTTTCTGTATCTATTCATAAGATACAGAAATATTGATTTGCTTTGTAAAGCAAATGTTCCACCCAGTTTCATGTCATCGAAACACAACAGTGCTGCTGCTTTCAGGGAAACTAATGTGGACGACTTTTTCACAGTGATAAAATACTGGTGTGACGACAGTCTGAAGTCTGTGAGAGGTCATTTTCATATCACAGTGATAAGAATGGAAATCAATGGCTGGATAAAAGAGAGAAAAATTACAGCAAAGATTAGCAGAAACGTGACGTATATATGTTTTGTAGATATTACGCTAAACATGCAGAATCATTGGTATGGTCCTTTTTTCTCCTCCAAACACATTTTAATTTTCTTGTTTTTTCATGTCAAGTGAGGACCCTTTAGTTTCATCTGACACTC